>NW_028261387.1:62332492-62542492 GCF_051295495.1 Thamnophis sirtalis
CCTTGTTTATTGGAACAGAGAAAATATTTTTGCTACAGCTGTTCAGTTTTTGTTCATTATATGTACTATACAGTTAAATTGGATGTTTTAATAACAATAGTAATTCAGCTCCAGTCTTCTCTAAACTATGATTCAAAAGTTTCCTGTTATCCAAATCCCACTATACTGCTTCAAGTGAGGAAAGGTACTGGGAAAGGTGAATGAAGAATATCAGGACTGTATGCCAAGACAGGACAATCATTCAGTGCAAAAAGCAGACACCTATATCAGGAAGTAGAGTTGATCCATCCAATTAAAACTGAAATATTAAAAGTTAAACCAAGATGATGGTAACCTCAGGATGAAAATCTTCCTGTCAGTCATCCTCAATGTAGCAAGCCTCTCAGGGTCCCAAACCAAGCAACGCAGCAGGTTTTAGAAAGTCAGGAGTGTATTAATTACTGCTCAGATCTACCTAAAAGTCATCCTCCTGATGGTGTTTACTAACCAGGAAAGGCAAGCATCTAATAAACAACTAGCTGCCCTAACAGTCCCAAGGACCCTGTCCACTTCTTCAGATCCAACTGGATCAAACAGTTCTCAGATAACTGGTTAAATATAATCCCTAAAATAAAAAAAAATCAGAGACCTGTTAAGAGACAAGAAGCAGTTTAAAGTGACATTTATAAACAATAATTTCTAACAGTTGCTGAACCAATGGTCATAAATCAAGAACTACTATATTTTACTCATATATTAAGCATGTATGTTCCTGAGTCACGTACCTAATAGACGTCCAAATAAAATATGGTTGTAATAGAATAAATTCCAAATTATTTTTACCCAAGGAATGTTTTACAAAATCAGGCACTAATACAATAACCTGTCAGTTGAAAAAAATATGGATTTTTCCTTGACATTTTGAGTTATGCTAACCTGGCCAGGAACCCAAACTCCTCTTATACTGCCATCCCAGGAAACACTTTGTTTTTCTGGCAAAGATAAAATCCAGGATATGTACACCATGGCACATTCAGGACACTACAACTCCACAAACTCATTTACAGGAAAATAGACAATTATGCAATTGAGATTTCACTCACAGCAAGACTGCACATGTGAAAATTAACCAACACCCCATTCCTTAGTAACAGAAGTAATGTATTTCTTACCATTGTTGTCTGGCTTGCATATTTTTCTGTCCATTGTCTGGCATTTTTGAGAAATGCTTGCTTGTTGTATTTATACTCTGAAGACTAGACATAATAAAAAGGGCAAGAAAAGGATAATTATGGCCTCTCATCTTAACATATAGTTATATTTAATGGCAGATTCATCTGACAGCTTGGAAGACTTCACCTTATAGATATATATAGATATATATATAAAGACTAAACTTTGAAAAATGCCTTAATGGTTTATATATTGCATGTAACGTGTGAATTTTGTAACATGAACACTGAAAAAATCTATTAGCATATTTTACTACGCCATAAATTATATTCATTGACTTTCTATCTGAAGAATATCGTGCAAATAAATATGAAGAAATCACAAAGTATCTCCTTATAAACCAGGCAATTTAAATTTCTAAAGTACAGTATATTCCAATTAAATAAAAGAATGAAACCTACTATGTCAGCCATGAGAGGGTCATCAGGATTAGGTTCATTCATGAGGATCTGGATGGAAGTTAGCAAAGTAGCAATGTTCAGGGATGGCCTCCAAGCACCCTTACATGCAAGAATAGAAGGAAAAACATATTGAAGAAAGTAAGTTACCCTCCAAGATTTTTCAAGTATTATTGCAGACTGAGTATTTTAATTGGCTCCCAAGTTATAGAAGTGTAGCCAATAGTAAAAGGGTTGCAGAGTAATCTCATCTCTTAATGAACATGCACTTCTTTACCTTCTAACCAGTTAGGCATATACTTTTTCCAAGGCAGCCCTAAGTTACTCAGTTTAGTTTATGTACACAGTAGTTTTCTTTTCCGATATTCAATGGCTCTTAGAAATCAATTAATATACATTGAGCTTAATAAACTATTGGTGGATGGAAGTAAGCAAGATGTACATTTTTAAAAAAACATAACATTGGTAACTTTCTAGTTTTTAGGTTTATGGTTCTGGCTGTAGTTCATAGCTTTATGGATGCTATATCCATGAATAATAGTAATTCATGTGTATGGTGAAATAAACATATTGGAAAAATATCACTTCACACATAAGGCTCTTAAGTTTTATAATAAAATTACTTCAGCATGACAAACCCAGTAAGTGATCTCCTTGTAGCAATATGCATGCCAGGGACGGCATCCTGCACAGATAAAGCCATTTATATCAGTAACCATAGCAGCTGTCATAGATCTCCATGTTAGTGTAATTTTATTTAAAATAATACAGCATCAGCCCTCCCAAATAGAGTAGGCTTGGAAACCAGAGGAGCTAATGCTAGCTTTATTAGGTTATAGTAGCAGAATCTCAAAAGTTTGGATGTGATTTCCTTCCCTTTATCTTCACAAGAACTAAGCCACTCAGTCATTGGAAATGAGATGGGTAGCAAATAAATTTTATAAATAAATAAAATAAAAACTATGGAGAGTCATGACTGAGACCCTTTCTCAAATTACATTTCTACACCAGACCAGATTTTATCTGACCATTGTTTTGGTTGAGGTTCTTCCTCCTGTTTCTCAAGGTTATTTCTTCTGCCTATTTCAGATAATGAAGCTAGAGATAAAATTAAAGTCCCGTTGTCACAGGATTTTAGAAGAAAAGAGTGCAATCCCTGCTATTCATTATTCCAGTGTGTTATAAATTTCATCCCAGTAAAACCATCCTTGGAGAATGAGATTTTTAAACTAATGTTTCTGGGCCATTTTCTTAAGGATAATAGAACTGCAACTTATAATAGAAGCAATGCAATGCATTACCTTGGGTGGTAATCTAAGAACATCCAGGCAAATTCTTCCAGCTGAATCAATGTTGGGATGATAAATGGGAGTAAGAAACCGCATTTTTGGAGGTTCAAATGGATACCTATTTCAGAAATAGTTCTCATTATTAGAAAAGAAAGACTTTTTAATGGGTTACAATCTTCTTCATTCCCAAGTCATTTTTCAACTTATACTTGTTACTGAATTTACTACAGAGAAGTTCATTGACAACTTTCTGGTTCCCATTCCAATCTTTTAAAGATTCATAGTTAATATGCCCATTTTATATGGCCATTTGTTTTAAATTTCAAAAACACAGATTCAACATTTACCTTTCAGGAACAATTACTTCCAAAGCAAAAACTCCTTTTTCGTATGGGGTATTTGTACAACCTAGTATTTCTAAAAGAAAAAGATACAAGAGATGTCAACACTGACCTCTTTAAGTAACTGTTGCACTTACTGTAAAAACAAAGTTAGATCTAAGAAGTGATAGTAGTATAATAATATCTTTAACATCTGTTCTATTCAAGAAATTCAGTTGACTAGGAACAAAGAGCACCAAAGAGTCTGATAATTACTGATTATTCAAAGTTGGAAAATAAATTAGGATACATTCCGCAATGGATTTCCACAATTTCAAGTACAGGGTTACTGGCTAAGAAAAAAAATAGAAACTACAACTACTACTTGAAAAGGGAGCAACTTTTCTATTTCCTTTTATAAAATGATCACTTGTTTTCTATCTTTTGCATATACAGACAGAAATTCATAGACACATATTTTTCTTCTACATTAGCAAAGAAGGTTTCTTTATTCTGAAGAAAAATGTGGGGCGGGAGTGGAGAGGGGCAAGAGCCAGAATAGAAAAAAATCATATGGGCTTAAATTTCTTAAGTATCTATAGATCCAGGATAAACAGATTAATAAGAATAAATGTTTTTATCTTTAAAAGGATTGAAATCTATAGAAAACAAAATCTCAGAAAACAGACATGCGTGACTGTTTCAATAACTAACATTTAACTACTTTTTGAAATTATAAGTAAATTATGACAGCTCTTTGCTTTTTCAGTTTTAAGATTGAGGTTATTCTTAAATACATTTCATGTTATTTATACACTTTGTAAATATACTATCGTTATACCCTGTTTTCCCAAAAATAAGACCTCCCTGGATAATAAGCCCAATTGGGCTTTTGAGTGCATGCACTAAAATAAGTCCTCCCAGAAAATATTGCAACACAGCAGCGGCCATGAGGTGACCAGGCTCGCCGTCTCCTGCACCTAAAAAATAATAAGACCTACCCGAAAATAAGGCCAAGCACTTATTTCAGGAGTCAATAGAAAATAAGTCTGTGTCTTATTTTCAGGGAAACACGGTAGTATATTAGGTATTGCTAAATAGAAAAATCTGATAATGTAAAGTTTAAAGGTATGTAAGTATAAGCTTTAATATTTATTATGCCTTAGATTCAGTTGCAAAATGATTCTTCATAGTACATAGTGGCACACACAACAGATGCAACGGCTTTACAAAACAATCAGGCCCTGTATTTTTGCCATATGCAATTAATTTGTGAAATTCATTTAGTCACATTTATAAATCCTTTAAATGACTGATACCAAGCAATAGTCAATGCCAATTGATAATCATCATTCAAAACAAATTCAATCATCAGAACACAGTATGACAGCTTTTTTACCCTCATCTATTAGAAGTCTGTGATGTGCTCACTTTAAAGTTACAAATATTTATTATTTTACCAAAGTACAAATTCTTTCATTCAAGCAAATAATTATTTTTCCCAATAATTATTCCATTTGATCCTAGAATCACTAGATATTTCCATCTTATGATGTTGAAATATATTCAATGGAATCTACTCTCAAAGAAATTTAGGTTTAATTTAAAATAAATAATAGTTGCATATATGAATACTGAAACCAGAGATTTGATTTCAATTTTTAATTTAATAACACAAAATATAGATTGTGTGCCTCAACAATTGTAATGTTTAACATAGATTATATGAAGCCCTATTTTCTTGCAAAGTTGAAATCACCAAGATGATAAAAAATCAGGTAGAAAACACTTATGGAAAAAATTGGCAGGTTTTAGATATCTTTGGTCTGAAGGGCTGTCGTTTAGAAGGTAGGACAGGATTATCCAGAGTCGTTGCAAAAGACATAACATAAAACAGTAAGTTTAAATTACACAAGGCTTCATTTGAGCATTAAACAGTCCTAATGCTGAAAGTTATTTAACAATGGAACAGGCTGGTATAAAAAGTGATGGACTCCCTTGCTAGAGACTAGATGGTCATCCATCCATTGGGGATGCCCATTGTAATAAATTCTGCACTGGACAGGGTGTTTGACCAGATTCTTTTTTACAGCTAGAACTGTAAAAAATAAGACTTGTAAGCAACATACATTAAAAAGATGATTGCAATTGCAACCTAAAAATAAATGGAATATAATATTTTGTGTATGTATGTGTGTGTGTGTGTGTGTGTGTGTATGTATGTATGTATGTATGTATGTATGTATGTATGTATGTATGTTTGTATTTGAGGAAATACATACGGGCTCGAAGATCATTTAGATTTACATTCTGCCAGCAGGTAATTCCTGGGGGTGGTTCTGTGGCCATTAACTGCAGCTCTCTCTTCAGCCGTGAAGCCCTTTGCATTGTACTGCAATGACATAAGCAAGAATTCTACAGCATTTAGTTCCTTTCTTTTCATTTCCCATAAATCTTCCTGAAATCATAAATTTTAGTATAAGACATAAACTTTCATAAGCGGCAGTT
This sequence comes from Thamnophis sirtalis, assembly GCF_051295495.1. NCBI lineage: Eukaryota > Metazoa > Chordata > Lepidosauria > Squamata > Natricidae > Thamnophis > Thamnophis sirtalis. The sequence goes on from NW_028261387.1 coordinate 62,338,220, forward strand.
CACTTACTCAAATGTTGCATCTCATGAAAGCTTATATACCTTACAACAAAATGTACTGGTGTTGAAAAATACTATGAGGATCTTTCTGGTTTTTAGCTACTATAGACTAACCTATACCACCACCACCACCCCCACAATTTTACAAATCTTGCAATAATCCTCAGTAATGATATCATAGTATAGATTGTTTTAAAAATGACACAGGCTGTACAGAACAATTAAAATATTTTTTATCTGAAAATACTAATACAGACCTCATAATAACTATATTCATGGAGAAATTATCAAAAGCATTTCCACTGATCAGCAGCAACCATACTAAGTTGACCCACTTAACCGGCCTTGGATAGGACACAGAAAAGTGGATGTGAAGTGGATGTTCAGATGTGAAAGTATGGCATCTTTCCTCCTACCCAGAGTCTCTTCTGTTAGGCAAATTATTAAAACAGTAAGACAAATAAATCAAGCAACCCAAAGAGGTTTTGAAGTTTGGAAATGATGGAACCTGTAATCCTATACTTATCAACAGCATCATATTAGGGAAGCCTTTTGATTGCTCAAGTATCCAAGGTTGGGGCTGGTGCCCTGCCTTTTTCCTATTTCCCCATTGTGTCTGCCCAAGGAAATGAGGGACCAGGAGAGTTTTACTGTTGACCCAAGGAGTAACCCGGGTTTAGTGAGCGAGACTACCCCCCCTCCCACACACATATACATTTAGACTTAGCATAACTTTATTGTCACTTTAAATGTACACTAATCGGCATACATTAAAATGAAATTTTGTTGCATACCCACTACATAAACACGACAAAATAAATACAAAATTATGCATAGACCCTCTTATATTATATCATATTATATTATACACACGAAGGGCTCAAGAAGGCATTCTGTCAAGAGAAGGGGGAGCAGCAATTTAATAATAACGTTAAGATTTGAACATACACACCCTAAACTATGGTCGTTTTCTTCCCACCTCCCTCCGCCACGAACCCTCTCAGGACCCGCGCGCTCAAGCCTTTGCTCGGACCACCGAGAGTACGATGCTGGACAGCAAAGCTGCCTCCTACGAAGGGAAGGAGTCGGCCCCGCTCGTTTTTTCGCCTCTGGGAGACGGTAGGAGTCCGAGAGCCGAAGACAGGAATCTGAATATCTTCCCCTTTAGCAGCCCGGAAAAGAACCCGCAGAGCTCGGAAGCCAAGCTGAGGGGAAACTTCGGAAAAGCGCGCCACAAGTTCTCAACCAGTAAGAGCCAAGATGTCAAACGGCTTGCAATATCACCGGGCAAAAAAAATGCCCATCAAGATCTGACTTTATGCCGATTGGCTATTGCAAAAAATTGTTTCCGCCTCAGGAGTTTAAATCGGCGGAGCAGCTGTAGGAGGAAGTTGTCACTTGGTTAAGGTTTCCGGACCGGGTCTGTAGTGAAGGTATACCGAATACATTCATATATCCTTGCCTAATGGTTTTACAGTTACAGCTATCGTCACGCAACCACCACTCTGCGAATTTAAATGTCTCTCTCAGTTGCTGTTATATTCGCACATCGATGGTTGAATGACAATCGGCGCTCTACTGTAAATCACTAGGAAGAAATGGTTTTGTGGGCTTATGTTTGTGGTTATCAGCATAAAGGTGGAGCAACAGGAACTGGCAACATTTAAGTCAAGAATTTACCTTATAATACTAATTCAGGTCATTCAGTAGGGATCATGAGCCCAACCAAATAAGATGTATTCTCCAAACTAGACTTTGGGACCTTATGAAAGAACTGCCAGATATTCTATGGCTGTGTGAGTGTGCACGTCTTCTAGTCCAACCCCTTGATTGAGCAGGAAACCCAATATCATTTCACACAAATGATTATCCCGTCTCTTTGAAAGCATTCAATGATGGAGCACCCACAACTTCTGAAGGCAAGCTATTTCATTGGTTTATTGCTCTCACTGTTAGGAAGTTTCTCCTTAGTTCTAGATTGCTTCTCTCCTGGGTTAGTTTCCAACCATTGTTTCTTGTCTTGCCTTTTAGTGCTTTGGAAAATAGTTTGACATCACCCCTACCCCATTTTTGTAGGATCCCTCAATTATTGGAACAGTGCTATCATGCCTCCCCCCCTCCCAGTACTTATCATTAGACTAGACATACCCACTTCCTATAACCATTTTTCATACATTTTTAGCCTCCAGCCCCCTAATCATTTTTGTTGCTCTTCTCTGCACTCTTTCCAGAGTCTCAACATCTATTTCCCCCACAATTCTGTGGGTTGGGCTAAGAGAGAGTGACTGGCTCAAAGTCACCCAGCTGGATTTCATACCTAAGGGGTGTGTGTAGATGTAGAATGTAAATTCTGATCACTTTGGCCTGCTAAACCTAAAATTGATGTATTTAGTTTTAGAATGAATATCCCTACTGTGACATATGTAATTTGTCCAAAGGATTTGTTCTTTCAGATGAATTAAAAACTATTAATAAAATGTATACGTAAATATTCTTTTTAAGCCGGCAGTAAATTAATCTGCCAAATTGAAAAAGTAGCATCATGATCAAAATCAGAGAAGAGTTCTAATTTCCCTTTTTTCCCCCAAACAGGAAGTACTCATATCAAACCGGATATCCTTCTTGCTAACTCCCGGAAGCTAAAAACCTCCTTCCCTCCAAGTGGCTGTAAAGGTAGCAAAATGGCGCCCCTTTATTAAGAAACGGAAGTAGGACGCTATGAACGGAAGTGTACAGGAAGTAGCTGTTTAAGGATGTACAGCGAAGACAAGAGAGTACGTCCATTAGAGTGGATTTAAGGGTTAACCCTTGGCAAAGGAGTGATTGTCATCTCGGATTAACTTCCGGGATTTAATCCTGGGCTTCCCCACTTGCGATGTCCGAGATGGCGCTGGCGGTAGTAGCTACGAATGGAAACGGGGAGGGACAGCCTGCAGTTGACACCCCATCGTAGTGAGTATTGAAGGACATTTTCTTCCCCAGCTCTCTGTTTGCGACGGGCAAGGGGCGGAGGGGAGGGAGCCGACGTAGTAACCGACCACATCAACTATCCCGGTTGGTTGCGAAGACGGAGGGCTCGGCTGTCTCTCTAAATTGGAGGGAAGCAGCTCCGCGTTTGTACCCGGCTCAAATTCCAGGGCGCCCCGTAGTTGCTATAGGTGTACCCGCTGATCCTTCGCAAATCCTGTACTGTAGGGGTTCCTCGCTGATTCTTGAGAAACATGGCGAAAGCCATCCCTGCCTCTTCTTTTTCCGGTCAGACGTGTCTCCTTAATCAGTGTTCCTCAACCTCTTTAAGAAGGTTGAACTTCATTTCCCAGACCTAGCTTAGCCTAACCTTAAACCGTGCTGGCTGGGAATTCTGGGAGTTGAAGTCCACTCATCTTGAAGTTGCCAAGGTTGAGAACCATTGCCTTAGATCACTGTTTCTCAACCTTAGCAACTTGAAGATATGTGGACTTCAGCTCCCAGAATTCCTCAGTCACCTTGCTTGCTGGGAATTCTGGGAGTTGAAGTTCATCCTACTTCAAGCTGCTAAGGTTGAGAAATACTGCCTTAGATAGTCATTGAAAGGTGAGGTGGTTGGGGGAAAGGCTGCAATTTTTATCTTCCTGAATCCTTAGTGGGCAAAGTGCGGCAAACGCAATGTGGTTTCAACAGATCTGAGCTTATTGGTAGGGATCTTATTAAGTAGATCTGCAGAGTTTGGAATGTCAAATGTTTAACAGCAGCCATCAGGGAAATATATATGTATGTATGCATGTATGTATGTATATGTATATATTATAAAAGAAATTGCTGAAAAGAAGAAAGCTTGGGGTAATTTGGAGCGAGTACTTGTAGAAAAAGACTGAAATTCTGATCTGAAGTAAAATGTTGTAGGTCCAAAATGGATTTCATTATATGCTTACAATTTGTGCCTAATCACAGTTTGTGCATCTCAAAGAATAAAGGAAGACAGTGAAAATAATACTCTAAATTTGAAAGCATTTCTATTATGTTGGAGGCAAATAGCTCTAGACTTTCTATTGGCCTGATTGATCAATCAATTGATTCCATTGAATGTATATTACACTGCATTCAAATTATCCCACCTTTATTATATTATCTAGAACAGGTAGGTTCTGTTTCCCTTCTACCTTCTACCTTAAAAATATTTTAATTCATTTGTTCAAAGAATGTGATAAGATCTTAGGTCCTATTTAAAAAGCAAAAAAGCAAAAATAATAATAATAGAACAACTGTTGACTGGAGGAATGGAGAAGTGATATAATCAACAGTGAGAGTGTGCCTTCATTTTTCCTTCAGTATTAGTGTTTAAATTACATTTTAGTGCTTAAGTTGCATTAAGTTACATTTTAATAAAACTAACATAGTAGGTGGAATGATTATTTTTTCTGTAAATAGTCATTAAAAGGCTGTTGATAGTATTCTAAATTTTGAAATTTAGAAGAAATCCTACTTAAAGTAGAATAATGATTATACTCACAAAATCAAAATATTTATTTGAAACTTAATAGCTTGTTATAAGAGTAATGGATTATATATATATTTTGTCTTTTAAGTATTACAGAGTGTGTATATCAACTAGTTCAAATGACTGGGAAGGATGGAAAAAAAGTTTTGAAATTGTATCCAGCTTCTAAACCTTTAAATAACTTGAAGCCTCTGGTTCAGTCTCCAGTCGTGTCTCATGATGTTAAAGGAAATGTTTCACTATCTGTTCATGATTATGCGAAGACTTCATTTGCAAGTACTATTACATCTGCTGCTGCTAAAATCTCTAAATTAAAGACAGTTGAACCCAGGCGTTTAATTTTACCGAAGCCTTTAAATCAACTAGAACAAGTTAATGTAACTATTGTTGTAAAACAAAATCCAATTGCATTAACAGTTTCTGGCATTCAGAGTAGTTATTCAGCTGATAGATCATCTTTGCAGAAATCTTTTGCTCCAATTTGTTTGGACACAAACACAACAGTTGTGAAAATGGAAAATACTCCACTTTCCATGAAACTGCCAATGTTACCTTCTGGCCCCCAACTTCAAATACCTGCTCATGCTAAAGTTAAAACTCTTCCAGTTTCTGTTTTGCCACTAGTAGTTCAGGACAAAATCCTAGCTGCAGCCTCAAATGCTTCAGGGACAGGTGAACATATCAATGCACCAATTTTTATATCACCAGTAAATACAGTGAAGATGCTTGCTTCTGAATCATTGGAAACAAAATCACTGGGAAAAGTATCCAGTTCTTTAATACTGGCGACACCACAGAAGTTTGTCAATAGCTCTGCTAGTATGGAAAATAAGATGAGTCCTAGCAAATTGATTGTTCATGAAAATTCACAGTCATCAACAACTTACCTTGTCCCTGTAAAATCATCTAACAAAGTTGCATCTAAGCTCTTAATAACATTGACTGACACGAAAAATACCAAAAACAATTCTACCAGTATTTTGCCTATTTGTTCTAACAGCCTTCATGAAAGTCATGCAAATATGCCATCTATAAAAGAAAATACTCTATTTATTTGCAACGGAAAGGTGTATTCACTGGCTAAAAAGAAGGCTAATATTTTATCAACACTCAAGCCTATCAAGCAAGAAAGCACAAATGTCAGAAAACAAACATCAGAATTAATTAGTTCAGTTACGGACAACACTATATTAAATCAGATTATCAATCTTGTATTATCAAAAAATAAAAGGATTTCATCTAATGTGAAAGAACCCAAATTCAGTGACAATACGATACCGTATCTAAAATCTGAAGTAAATAAGGATTTTAAAGTAGAATCGACACCTTCTACCTCACCACATGACAATTTTCAAATAAGCAGCATCAGGCAACATGAAGCAGTGTCCACAAGGAGTAGTGCTTCCATTGGGATAAATGTTGCTCAGAAATATATCAAAAAAGAAAACACGTATGATAGTACACATAAAGATCTTTCTTCTAAAGCAGCTACTGATCCTACATCACCACCTGTGCTACATCATGCAGTCAAAGAGGAAGAACAAGAGGTAATTATTCATATCAAATTGTATTTATATTGAATATTTATATTATTGGGATTGTGCTCATATCTGCCAATATGATTAATGGAAATGAAAATGAAATATTTTTTTCTGTACCAACCTCTTGAGGAATAATTTGCTGAAGGATGTTGGCCTGGGTTTCTTCCATTTTTTTATAGGCCTCACAATTTTAGATCATCAGGTGATCTTTTTTGATAAATAGATGCTTATATTTTATAAGATATCTTTTTATATTCAGTATTTACATGTTTATTGACTTGTAAATTACTTTATGGAATAAAATGATTGAAATGAGTAATGTTTACTATTTTAGGTGCAAATAACTTCAGGAATGCCAATTTGGATGAAGCATATCCAAGAACAACAGAAAAAAGATTTTCTCAATCTTCAGTTGAGAAAAAAATTTGGTCTCTTTAAAGAAGAAAGAGTTTATCTTAGGAGAGTTTCATCAGTTCCATCTAAAAATTCAGAAGCATATGTATTTTCCAACAGTGTACAAATGAATGACATTGATAATTTGATGTCTATTCCTGTGAAAAGTGAATCTGAAAAAGAAGAAATGGTACGTAGAATATTACATTTATGATTAATATTCTTTGATACTTATCCCTAGTAACAACTAGTATGAATAATAAAGCCTGTCACAATGATTGACTGGATTGTTGTAATATCATTAAATGTTTATAGATTCATTATTATTTTTACAAAATATGTGTTTTTCAAGAAAGGTATGGAAGTATTAAAGTAACATCAAAGTATATGCCTTATTTATAGCTTTTGACATTTTAATGCTATTTTTAGTGTTTTGTAACATCCAAAAAGGAGGAGATATAGTAGTGAAGCAATTTGAGTACTTTGACTTTTGAACGTGAAATAATGTCCCGCTACTTTTTTTTCCTTCATGAAAAGTGATATATTAAATGTACCATGAAACTGTTAAACAGGGAAGTTGTCAGTTTTATAACCAATATAAACCAATGCAGTGATGCCTTAAAAGAACAGTTTTAGGGGGCCATGTGCTTATCCCTTCCATCCAAAATAGGTTCCTTTCAAGGACTTCCTCCCAGGACAAGCAGTAGTGGCAGTAAATCTAAACTAGTGGACTTTTTGAAGTTGCATGTTAGTTTAGGAAGAGTGTTTCAGAAGGCTTTGAATTCAATAGAATCAAAGCTTTTCCTGGTATGTTTTCTACCCCAGTCTGTAATACACCTCCTTTTGACCCCTTCCAATATTGGACTTTCTAACATTAGAACATCTTCAAAGTAGAAGAAATGTGTTTTTAACCTTAGGAAGAAAAAGAGCTTAGCTTAGCTTAGATTTTATTTAGAATACTCCGTGATTAATATTGATCTGTTATTTAAGTGAGTAAATTCATTTCAAAACTCCTTGGGACATTGCCTGCAAGACATTGAGTTGCATTCTGAATAGCTGTAGATTGGGTTGCTTAATTTATATTGTCACAATAATATACTACTCTTTTTATTCTTTATTTACAGATAATTGGAGAACAAGGAAGAAAGTTGAATAAAAAGAGGAAGACAAAAGCAATACCAGTTTTAGAAAATCCAAAGAAGAGAAAAAATGATGTTACAACAATGCAGAACTCCAACTTTGAGTGCAACAGCTCTTATTCAGTAATGGAAAACTTGAACAATTCTTGCACACAGAACTTATTGGAACACAAGCATTCCAGTTTTCTTCAGTGTCCTCATGTCTCAAATCCTTGGGTTTGTAACAACTCTGAAGAGAACAGAGTTTTGAATTCTACTTCGAATTGCCATGAAAGTGAAACTGCTCTTGGTGAAAGTTCTTTCAAAAAGGATATTTTTTCTTTCACCCCCCCAGACTTGGAAGAAACAATAAAAGATGAGAAAATAACAAGGCTTAAATTATTGCTGAGAGAACGAGAGGCAGCCTTGGAAGCAGTTCGGAAAAAAATGCATCGATGTTAACAAAGCTAATTTGCAAATTGCTGGAATGTTACCTGTTGCTGTTCATTTGACCTATAATAAATCTAATTTTCCTTATGTTTGCATAGTATTAATAGGTACAAGTATGAATGAATGGACTCCAATTCCAAGACAAGAAGTATGCAAATCTAGAATCTTATTGACAAGAATATAACTTGCTGAACAATTTATTTAATTCATTATAATTTTTATAGTCAATACAATTTATATTCATGCTGATCATGATCAGTCTCCAGACTCTGGTTTCACAAATGAAATATAAATAGAATTCTTCAGTTGCAAATGTTTCTAAAGCATAGGACTAGCTTAATACTGTCAGAAATGTACTAGCTTAGATTTTATTTAGAATACTCAGTGATTAATATTGATGTTATTTAGGTGAGTAAATTTGTTTCAAAACTCAAAATAACATTTTTGAGTCACTAAAGATCAACAGCAGTAGCACTTACATTTATATACCGCTTCATGGTCCTCGCTAAGCGGTTTATAGTCAGCATATTGGCCCCAACAATCTGGATCCTCGTTTTACCGACTTCGGAAAGATGCAAGGCTGTATATAAATGTAAGTGCTACTGCTGTTGATCTTTAGAGATCCCTTCATCTCTTAAATACTTACATAGTCAGTTTTGTGGCCCCAGAGAAGCTCACAAATAATCATCTTGTTTGGGATTTGTTTTAGCTTCATAAAAATCTGGATTTGGTAGAATGAGTTTGCTATTAAAGTAATATATTTTTTCCATATTTAATTTAGGTTTGAACACCAGATGATATCTAACCTACATTTTCATGACCTTTTCTGTGAATAAATTTAATTCATTAATTCTTTTCAGAAAATCAGTGTTTCTTCTTTTCTATAATAAATATATGAACAGGGAAATATCACTGCCTTATTCTTTAACAGTATTACTCATTTGATTGGAATATAACCCATGCTGATCTACTAACCCTAACTTAAGTTTTGGTTGTTGTTGTTGGTTTCTGTATGTTGTTGATGGACTATGTGTAGTTGGTACCTACCTGGACCTTTTTGAGATACAGTGCTAAAGGATAGAGTTGTCCTATCTTCAATTGTATTGGATCGTAACTTGACTGACTAGACTTTGTGTAATAGAGCCTTGAGCTTCTGGTTCTGTGAAAATGATCTTGCTTTTAATAGGGGATTTTGCCAGGAGGAGATACCATAGCTTAGAAATACAGCACTGCTGGGGATCTTGGCAAAATAGTCAAGATAGTGTTTCACTATCGGGCAAAGACAGGAGATAGGGCATCTTGTGTGGCAATGACAATAGAGCCAGTTTCTCATTTATGATGCTGGAGCTTTTGGTGTCTAAGGAGCTATCTGGCTCTATTGACTGGTAGTGGGAACTACTGCAGATATTGTACATGTTTTGCTGCTTCCTGGCCAAGATGCTTGCTGTGATTCCAGGGCCCACAGTGGTTGGACACCTACACTGGCAGTGATCTGGAATTGGGAGAGCTTTCATTGTCTCCCTTGTCATGATCAGGTCATGCCTGATAGCCATGGGATTCTGTGGTGTAATTAACCACTGCAGGAAGATAGGGCCTGTTTGGAACGTAAAGCCATCAAATGAGATCATCTTTCACCGTGATATGCTGATGGTATTGTTATATTTCATATAATTATCCCCTGCCAAATTAAATGAGGCCGTTGATGTCCTATCCCAGTTTCTGAAGGCCTTGAGAGCCTGAATGGGAAACAACAGGCTTTGGCTGAACCCTGGCAAAATTGAATGGGTTGGGGGCCTTCTGGTTCTAGCATTTTGCCATATTTGGTACTGGATGGGATTATATTGCCCTAAGCAGATCCAGTATGCAACGTAGAGAGTTCTAGACTAATGACACCTGCTTAAAGAACGGGTAGCAGTTGTGACTAGGAGGGCCTTTTTAAAGCTGCATGGTATGTGCCAGTTATGCCTGTTACTGGATTGGGAGGCTCTGGTCATGGTCACTCATGCCCTATACCTATCTTCAAGGTGGACTATTGTAATGCACCTTATATAGGCTGCCCCTGAAGACTATTCAGAAACTTCATCTGATGGAAAACATGTTTGGTGTGGGTACTTAGGTGTGCTTCTAGACTTAGAACATCACAAGTTACATCTTCAACTCTGCAAACTGCATTGGTTGCCAATTTGCGTCCAGATCCAAGATGCTGGTTTTGTCCTTTAAAACTCTTCATTCTTGAGCAGGTTGAGGGATTGCTTCTTCACAATTATATCTGCCCATGCCATGAAGTCTGGCATAAGAGGTACATTGCAGCGTCATCTGATAAGGAGTTACATTTGGCATTGACCTAGGAGACAGGCCTTTTCTGCCATGATACTTTCTCTGTGGAACATTATTCTCTCCACAGGGAGACTGGTTGGTAACATACCAGGCTTTGAATTCAAAGCCTTCTGAAACACTCTTCCTAAACTAACGTGGTTGGAAACCACTTGCAAATCCCTCACTTTGTGGCTACATCAACAACCTTGGGGATCTGAGGGAAATGGAATCGGTCATATGGTTATATTGCAATATTAAAGATGATCATTTCTAATATTTTTGAATAATGTTGATAATTTTGTAAAATTGTTTTTAAATCTTTTTTTAATGGTTTGTTTCTGTAAGAAACAGTGTTTCTGTACTGTAAGAAACTGCTGCCACTCAGTCACATTTGTGAGATGGGAAACTATATAAATGTGAATGAATGAATGCATCTGCCTGTAAAGAATAAATCTATTCTTAAAGGCCAGAAATAAGAGAAATAAGCTGTATAGAATCTACTGAAGTATTGAATGTCCATCAAATTTTATCCAACTGTCCATATAATTTTACCTCAGATTGTATATAAGATGTTGAATGAGAATCATTTCATTTGTTACTGTTTGTTATCTAAATTGTGTAGCCTAATTCTTCACTTGGTCAATTTAAAGGATAGTGATGTCATATGACACTAGCTTTCCAAGCCCATTTATACAACATATATACAGGCTATCACTCAGTTTAACAGAGGCGGTTGCCAATATTTAATTTTAATATTTATATGACTACCAATGTAAAGTAAATGCGTAATGGTTTTGATTCTACTAAAATACCTTCTTGTATTTCCAAACATTTTCATTCTCTCACCATTATTTATGATATAGTTCAATACAAACAAGAGTTTATTCTCTTATCAATTACTGTATGGATTAAAATTAAGACTAATGTATATAATAGTATTTGAGATCAGTTTAGATAATTTAGAACTGCTTTATGCCCAGTTTCCAGTAATATTTTAATATAAATTAAGAGGGGAAGCTTGGAAATTTCAAGAAGCAAAATACCTGGACCATGCTTTTTTCTCTCATTTCTTTTTCTGAAGACGTGCTCTTATCTCTACCCACATTTGTCCCACTATTAAACTTAGTTAATCTAGTCAAATTATTTGTTCATTTTGAGAATATTCTTTAGGCAAGTAATTGTAGTCTGAAAGTGTTACAATGGGAAATATTCTGAGAATATTCGCAACAATTTTATGAGGCATATAAAAAAAATCAACTTTTGTCAGCAAAGTTTTTATTTTATAAAAATCTGTAAAGATACATACCATATAATCATTTTTATATTACATTGTACAATCTTTTGTGAGATACTTAAAAACTTTTTCTATAAACAATTGGAGTCAGTAAAAATCCTTAATAGTAGCATTTTCACATAAAATGAGATTTTTATATATTGCACTGAATGTTACATAACATAAAACGCAAGAGTTTTCAGCAGTTGTGCAAAAATACTGTAAATTAAGAATGGCTTTCAGAAACATTGTTTTTTTTTAATCAATTAACAAAATGAATAGAAGTCAAATCAATATTTGGAGTGACCACCCTTTGCCTTCAAAACAGCATTAATTCTTCTAGGTACACTAGACACAAGTTTCTGAAGGAACTTGGCAAGTTTCCTTCAAATTGTTCCAAACATGTTGGAGAACCAGAAATCCTTGGTGGATGTAGGCTGCCTCAAATCCTTCTGACCCTTCACATAATCCCAAACAGACTTAATGATGTTGAGATCAGGGCTCTTGTGAGGGCCAAACCATCATTTCCAGAACTTCTTGTTTCTTATACTGATAATAGTTAATAACATTGGCTGTATGTGTAGGGTCATTGTCCTGGTGAAGAATAAATTTGGGGCTAATCACAGGCCTCCCTGATAGCACAGTATGATAGGTAAGTATCAGCCTGTATTTCTCAACTTTGAGGACACCATTGATCCTGGCCAAATCTTGAATTCCATTTGCAGAAATGCAATCCAAACTTGCAAGGAATCTCCACCATGCTTCACTGTTGCCTGCAGACATTCTTTATGGTATGCTCTCCAGCCTTTTGGTGAACAAACTCCTGTTACAGCCAAATGTCACATTTTGATTCATCACTCCAAAGGACCTGCTATCATTTTTCTACATCCCAGTTCAGATATTTTTGTGCATAGTTGAGTCACTTGGCCTTGTTTCCATCAGACTTTTGGGGCACAATTCTTCCATGAAGACCAGTTCTGGTCAGACTTCTCCAGACAGTAGATCAACGTACCTGGGCCCCACTGATTTCTGCCAGTTCTGTGTTGATGGTACTGCTAGACATCTTCCAATGTCAAGGAAAGTGAGCATGATGTGTCTCGGTGGTTGTTTTTTTTACTACCGGTTTGCTCATATGCACATGCACTTGCTCACACATGTAGCACTTCTGCACTTGCATAGAAGCATCTGGGCGGGTGGGCAGAGCCTCCTACCACTGCCACTACTGGTTTTCCCAATCCGGGCCAAACTGGGAGCAACCCACCTCTGATGTGTCTGTCATCTGCTGCATTAAATTTCCTGTTTCCTCAGTTTTGCCCAATTCGTTGTGCTTCTTGAAAAGAACCTGAACAGCACATCTTGAAACCCCAGTCTGCTTTGCAATATTTGCCTAGGAGAGACCATGAAACTGTCTTCCACAACCTCACCTTAGTAGCAGAGTTTGGCTGTGCCTCACTCAGTTTTAAGTTGTTTCTGTTTCAATTAGTGACTGTGTTTCAAACTACATATGAAATTGATGCTCATTAGACCCTGGCTTGGTATAATTGGTTAATCACATACCTGACCCTAATCCTACAAAATCCCTGACTTTGTGCAAGTGTAAGAATTGATACTATTTTGATGGCAAAAGATGGTTACCCCAAATATTGTTGATTTGGATTTCTCTTGTTCATTCACTTTCCATTTTCTTAATTGATAAAAATAAATTATTAACACTTATATTTCTAAAAGCATTCTTAATGTACAGCAATTTTGCACAACTGCCTAAAACCTTTGCAAAGGACTGTACGTATAGCCATGTATATGGCCTGATGCCAGTGGAATTAATAGACATCATGATTTCTGCTATTAAAAAAATGGAAGTGCTATATGTGAACCAAAGCTTCCCCCCCCCCCACACAGAAGTACTAATTTATGTCATTTTCTGTGTTTTCTTCTCATATGCTTCCTGTGATTGGCATTCCTTGCTCATCTGCTAGGAGCTGCTCTTGAGTGTGATAAAGATTAGGGCCCAATAGTATTGTTTCCGTATGCAATGAGATTTTCTACAATAAATGGTGGAAAAGAATGAAATTTATTAGTTAATTTGGTTCTGTTATGATAAAACAAAAAAAAATGATTCTACTTTATAAAAATAATTAAGGGATATCATGGAGATTCTTAATAATTTTGTCAACATTCAAAAATTGCACAAAGTCATCTCAAATCATTCCATCTCTCAGACTTTGTTCTCTTCCTTGCCTATCCCTTAAAGCAAGTACCTGAAGTCTCTGGAAGTTATTACTTCTAAATACTGAATGGGACTGTTTCCAGAGTTTTGCCTGGACTCCTTCCTTTCCCAACAGGTGGAAAGTCTTCCTGGCTCCCTGTGAAAGGTTGCTCTCAGGTGCTCACTATGTTCTTGGAGCCCTCTGCTTTGAAAGTTGTATGATGGTTGGGCTTCAGAGAATCAGAATGTTTCTAGGCCCAACCATTGAGGTCACTGGCCCTGGAAGGACCCCAGAGAAAAATGAGTCTCCAAACAAATTCCAATGCTAAAGAGATATGATCAAATTCACCACTGATTTGAACATGTACAGCACTACATAAATTCTAGACCAAAAATAGGTAATGGAGAGTGAAGGGGAGAAATATTTTGCAGCACACTATCTTTAATTCTCCCTCACATTATTGAGGTAAACTACACGTTTGTATTGTTTAGGCTTATAAGCTGCTTCAACTGTACCCAATTTTAAGCAATGTATGCTTCATCTCTTATGATTAAAACAATACAAATTCCAAAAGGCCTGAGCCATCTATTCATAGGTGAAATGTTGGTCTATTGGAGGAAATGGCAACCAAAAAAGATGAGTTCAACACCTCTGATAGTAATGCTCTGAATAGAGACCCAAAGGGAACCCTCCCCCTCCCTGATCTTACTAAGCGGGCATTTAACAGGCAGCCATAATCAAAGATCTTACAGTAATCAGAGGAATAATATCCCTGGTTACCTGCATGACTTTCTGCAACATAGCAGCCACTTTCCCACCCCTGCCCTGGGCTTTCAGCTGATGCAAAAACCAAAATTCAAATCAGAATTGTGAAAGTCACACTTCTGAAAGTCTCTCCCTTCATCCAATTCTCAGTAACATGCCAGGTTCACCCACTCTACAATTAAATCGTGACTTAGGAGACATTTACTATGAGCAGGCTAATATATTACTCTTCAATTTTAATTCAAAAATGAGAAAATACATTGCTAACAACTAAGCAATTTGCTCTATATTTTATATATTATTATTATATCTTTTATAGATTATTAATTCAATTAATAATAATTTCAATTATTTTGAAAAATATAATACTTCAAGATCAGTTTCTGAAAATAAAATATTCATATATCGCTATTTAGCTTTAAGCTCAAAAATCAGGAAATAAAACATGAAATATTTTGAATAATCACCTATTTTGCTTATAATAAATATCAAAGGCTAATTTCTGTTGCCGAATTCATAATACATTTTAATAAAGTATTTTCTTAATGTCCGGTGGGTATGGAAAACTGTTTTGATGGTTTCGATTCCACCTCAATTTCAGATAAATTTCAAAATTTCCAAATAGAAGATATTTAGTAAAACAGAAACAAAACATATGTTTCTATGACCCAACTACTATTTGTGGTTCTCATACACTGTTCACTCAAAAATGGCAAATCCCTCGCATAGAATTTGGTTCCAACTACTTTCTCTGATTGCTAAATACAATGCCATCTGTAGCCATTGTTCCTAGATTAAGGACACTTCCTGTCTACCAAAGGTATGTCCACCCAGGTAAGTAGAGAAACTTACCTGAAAATCACGGATGAAAGTCAGGAAAAAACTGACAAAAGTGAAAACCAAAGACCATTCAGAGACTGCGGCAATGATATGAAAGATATATCCCTGTAGAAGATATTTTTTTAAAAATGTATTATCAAGAGTGCTTTTCAATGGTAGAATATCATCAATCCTAATGGAGAACTCAAGTAAGGAAAACCAATAATAAGAACAATAAGAGTGTTTTAACAAAAATGTGCAATTTATGTTTCAAGACCTTTTAAAAAGCAGTCAAAAGGCCTTAGACAATCATAGAATGATTAAAGGTTAAAGAGAGCATCACTTTCATCCATAATGTATGTTTTATGTTAATAATATTAACTAATATATTAATTAATAATAATGTATTTTACATCCATTATATGTTTATGTACATTAAAAAAAATCCTAGTGTCTTCCAGACAGATAATGCTAAACTTGCTAGCGATGATGCCCATCTAGACTGTAGAGCCGGGATGGTGAAGCTTTGGCACGTGTGCTACAGGTGGCACGTGGAGCCATTTGTCAGGGCACGTGAGGCGTTGCCGTCAGCTGGCCAGTGTGCATGTGCGCACTGGCCAGCTGAGTTCAGCCTTTTTAAAAGCCATTTTTCACCCTCCCCAGGCTCCAGATGCTTTATAGGCTTCCCTGAAGCCTCCAGAGTGCAAAAAAACTATGGGCAAACCGGAAGTTTGGTTTGCTTATAAGGTCAGTTTAAGTCCTCCAGAGCCTTCAAGGATCTTCAGGAGGCTTCCCTTAAGGCTCCGGAGGACTAAAAACAGCCCTACGAGCAAACTGGAAGTGACTTCGGGGGGGGGGGGGAGGCTTTTTTCGCCCTCCCCAAGTTCCTATAAAGCCTGGGAGCCTGGGGAGGGGGGAAAAAGCATGCAAAAAATGGGGGGGGGAGTGCCTGTCATGCACGCATGCGCACTGGGGGAGTCACACATTGCATTATGGGCGCAACACGCCCACGCACGACCCCCCCTGCGCTCCCCCCCCCGCTTATGGAACGCGAGCCTAAAAAGGTTCGCCAGCACTGCTCTAGAGATTATGAGAACTGAAATTTGGAAAGGCTTTAGCAATACCAAAATATAACAAAAAGAGAGAGAATAAGACAAATAATTATCTAATTCTCAATGGAAATTATTAATGGCTATTAAACATGGTTTGTGTGTCTACACATAAATGCAAATACATACACTTTCTCCATGTTTACAGGCATTATACTACTTGCTGGGGGCAAAATAAAACACCTTTTGTTCATATCCTGTCTTTGAACTTCTCAGTAAAATCTAGGAATAAAACTTTGGCCTGATTCAACAGAAAACCTAACTTTATTAAACTAGCTTTATTAAATATTAAACAGGCTAGACCAGCTACCCTGGATCTCTTTTTAAATTGCAGTAATGAAGCCAACTGTAGACTTCTTGCTTATGTTTGTGTGTATTAGCAGAACTAAATATGGTATTTAACAATATATAAACACTACAATGCATTAAGAATATCTTAGAATGTCTTCTGCAATGCACTTGACACATTTCATTTGTGTCTTTGTTGTCTTTTTAAGAAAAAATCAAACTTACTTTCTCCTGGGGATTCCAACGAATCTTCTGTAGGAAATCTGTTCCACTTAAGCTGAATAAAATGGATGTTGAAATACCCACTTTAATAATTAAGAAATATCTTTGAAAGACAGGAAATAGCCTTACTCTCCATCCATTCTTGTCTAACCCTACTTGCTTGTTTTTATTTAAAGGCTGTACACCCTTGGCCAGTGATGGCTAATCTTTTTGTTGTCGCGTGCTGAAAGCAATACGACACACACACCCCTGCGCACCCCCCACTCATGCGTGCACAACTCTCCCGCATATGCATGCACACACCCTGCGCATGTATGCATGACCCTCCTACACCTCCCTTGACCATTTTTGGCTTCAGGTTGGTGCAGGAGGCTTTCTGGGCCCAAAACGGGGTGTGGAGGGGCTCATGCAGCATCACTGTGTCCCATTTTGGCTTCCAGGTTGGTGCAGGCCCAAAACTGGGCGCTGCCCCCCCATTTTGCACTAACCTGGAAGCCAAAACAGGGTGCAAGGGAGCTGTGAGGCCACAGAATGCAAAGCGAGAACCCCACGCTCATGCGTGCAGTTGTCTCGCACATGCACCCCGACCCCCATGCATGTAAGGCAGAGACCCAAAGACCAGATGGCCGGCGGGAGGCATGCGTGCATGCTTGGTGGAGTGGGCTGAGGTGACACCTGGCGTGCCTGCAGACAGGGCTCTGTGCCACCTGTGGAACATCTGCCATAGGTTCACCATCACGGCCCTAAGCATTTTGGGAAGGGATGGTGTAATCTTTAGTTTAAATTATTTTTTAAAGTTATCTCTAATTTGCCCCATCCTTTTAAAATGTGCCAATGATGCAACAAATGTCCCATCTGAAGGCCAGTCGGTACAAGACACAATCATGGCATTTCACTCATCCAGAAAATTGTTAAGGATCAGGGGATTCTCATAAACCTATGAGATGTGGATTAAGAGGATGCAGTTGAGAAGAGAATCAACAGAAATTAGGGATTTTAACAGAAATACAAATCCTAAAACATACATACACACATACACATACATATATATACATATACATACACACACACACACACATACATACATACACATATAAAGTTTTAGGATTTATATTACTGTTAGAATATATATATACACAAACACATATATGTAAAGTTTTACCTATTCTTGTAAAATACTATATTATGAAATCCTTTTCCCAATCAATACGTGTAACATGAATGAAATAAATATGAACACAACGAATACTAATAAATTATTATGCCATAAACTTTTTAAGATTCAAACACATGCAATCAAGTGCATGAAATATTATCCAGATATGAAATACATTCATAAGGGTAATAAATAATGAAGCAAAGTAGAACTCATGATAGTGATAAAAAATTGCTGACCAGAATCGCTTTGGATATTGAGATAGGCAGTTTGTACATTTATTTATTATTTATATAAATAATATTTTTTTAAAAACATACTATGCAGTATGCATTAGTTTAGCAATATAAAATTATGTTATACATCAGGCCTGTCAAACTGGCAGCCTGCGGGCCAATGCGTCATGCATAGGCCACGCCCACCCTTGCTCTACAAAAGCAAAGAACTTCACTATAAGTCATGTGACTAGATAGTTTGACACCCATTATACACATATACAGTGTGCATAAGGGGTGGGTTCCGGCACACGCTACTGCTGGTTTGCTTGTGTGCACGTTTTATTCTGCACATGTGCAGAACTAAAAAACAAGATGGCGGCACCAACAGCACCGACCGGGGACCCAGGCCGAACCGGTAGGAACCCACCACTGGTATACACACACAGAAACACACAGACACATATGATGTATGATGTATGTATATATACAGTATACAGTGTGTGTGTGTGTGGATGATAGATAGAAGAAAAAGAGAGACAGAGAGAGGGAGGGAGCGAGAGAAGATACTTTATTGTCTATCTACCTCTCTGGGAAACAAAAAATAAACTTCTGAAATTTATATATTTTGTGATCTTTTCCAGCACTGTTATAACAAGTAGCCATTTTATCCACCTGAAGATAAAGTATGTTTCATTTAAAATAGACTTTTAAGAAATACCCCTCATTCATCACTTGCAGTTTTACAATAAAGGATACGACTCAATATGCTTACTATGCACCATAGCAGCATTGTAAATCTGATCCAAAAAATATCCTTCCCATGAATTCGTGGTTGCATCTTATAGGAAATAATTGTCTGAAGCAGAATATATATGATTCCTAATCCAAATGCGAGGAAACATCCAAATGAATGCATGAAATATGCAACATTTTTCTACAGAAAAATAACATAATTCAATGATTTTTGGACAATACTGGAGTAATACTTGAAAGACTCAAACAGTATCACAAAACTTAATCTGAATAGAATCTCTCAAAATTACCAGGATTTTGGCTCAATAACAAATATCGCTATCTGCAAACCACTATAAAAACCTATAGATCTATCATTATTGGAAGTTCATTATTTAATTAAGAGAAAGATTGTAATAATATAGATCAGTGTTTTTCAACCACTGTGCCGCGGCACACTAGTGTGCCGTGACATAGTGTAAGGTGTGCCGTGGGAAAAACACTTTATATATAGTCAATATAGGCACAGAGTTAATTTTTTTTAACATTTTCTAATGATGGTGTGCCTCGTGATTTTTTTCATGAAAAAAGTGTGCCTTTGCACAAAAAAGGTTGAAAAACACTGATATAGATCCTAAAGACAGCGATTTTGCTATAAGAAGGCAACTGTATTTAATGAGTCTCCCCCCCCCCCCAAACTACATTAATACCCACCTAACTAAATGATTAATTTAAGAAAACATTTCCCCCATTTTCTTTTGTCAGGTTATAATTCTGTGAAAAAAATAATCGGCTTTTTAAATTTTCATGAGTATGTATCTTTGCCACTGAATGTTATTAGAGCTTCTATTAATATAGAAGGGAATTTGAAGGAAAAATATAAACCATCAGTCCTGACTTCATTTATTTCCTAAACAATCACTTACATTTAATGTGCCACAGTAATAACTAATGAGTCTTCTGGTTCAATCAGCTCAGTTTAAGGAATTCTAGCTTCAAGGTTCACTGTTCATTAAATATTCAGGTTTGATAAGAGATTTCTGAAGATGTCCATTAAAAACAAATCAATGCCTATCAGTCTGAAAACGGTTGCAAAATAATTTTGAAAAATCTGATGGTCTGCCATTTTACTTCAGAGACATTGTGTGAAATGAGATTGGGTACATTACTGAATTTGCTGAAGCGTGGCTATCCTGTCAAAATTGCTCTAAGAGAACTAAATAAAATAAAATAAAATTGAAATCATAGACAAAAATAGGACAACATCCTTTGCAGGCTTCTCTTGCGTGTGCTAAAAGTGTTTATGATTCCAAGATAAGATCATTGGATAAAATGGGATTTGTGGAGAAGGCTCTTTGCTCACTTTTCTGAAGTTTGCCCCCCCCCCCCCCAAAAAAACCCCAACAACTAAATAACTAACTAGATTTCAGGAGGATACATAAGTCAAGGGGGAGCTTTCTAGTTCTCAGGACTGATTTTTTTCTGCTCAATTGTTATTTCTGAGAAAACATTTCTCAGAAATTGAGATTTATTTGCACTGAAATAGATCCTTTTTATTTAACTTAATTCTATTAACAGTGTAGTATGTTGCTTGCAAATATATCTATTTCAAAAGTATCATCTGGCCTAAATAAAATAAAATCATTCCAAATACCAGCAGTTTGTCCTGGAAACTTAAAAGTAACTTACATTTATTTCATTACTATCGTGTTGCTTATGGTAAATAAAATTAAGAAATAGCTATAGAAACATCCTCAGTATCCAACTATATTGTAAAAACCAATCAATACCAATTAAAGATGCTTCCAAGTAGACACATACTATTCAAAATATATTGTACATCTTGTGCTGTTTGGAAGTATGGAAGAATGGTGGGGGGAAATGATGTTCCCAATGTCAAATAGTATAACACATATCTTTCTTATCAAGCTTCATTTGAGCATATCCTTAGAATAGGCTATTATGATGAAGTCTTATGATGAAGATATGTACTTTTGTCATTTCAGCCAAAACACAAACCTGGAAGTTTGCAATGATGCAAATCCCAAAACAGATGACCATTCCTATCACTAAGCCAGCTTTATTGAGTCTGAGTATCTTGGGTTCTTCAGGGTTCAAAGCACTGACTTGTTTGTACCGAACATACATGGTGGAAATAGCTGTGAATAAACAATTGAAGCAGAGTAAGAATAGAGAAGCATATCAAATGCAATGAAGACTAATGAACGATTATAGCACATGAAAATTGTGGTCTTTTATGCAAAACATAACAAAAGAATTGTAGAAGTAGATTAACTGTCTGAGGACTCCTTTCATGCTAGGCAGAACGGGTTTGGAGAAACCCGCCAACCATGATTTTTAATCCAACCATCCAGTAACTTCAGTTAAGTAACTATAGCTTACTTTCTCTGAATGTAAAGTGCAGAGTGATATGTTCTTTAGCTATTCCTGTGATAGCTTAACATCCTGTGCTTCCCTATTCTGCCCAGGTGTTGTTGGAATAGATGTTCAGACTATTTCATTAAAGTAGATGCAACTCTGTATACCGTTTCAACCTTTAAAGTCTGTAAAAACTGTAGTGTTTTTGTCTTAATTGCACATACCAACTGCATTGCCCCAAACATCTTTCAGTGAATGTTCTTTTTCTTTAGTTAAGATATATTCATCTCTGTAGTCTCATTAAAGCCCACATCTAAGCAATCTCAGAAGCTCAGTATTATTTTTACTATACTTACCCAAGAAGGAAGCAAAGCACAACATTATTCCAAACAAGCATCTTTCTGGAGGTAATACCCCTGTGTCACTGAAAGATAAGCAAATTATGATACTAAGCATCCTGCAAGGCAATTGGAATGACAAAACCTATGCAATACAAAACTAACACCCATTATTTTCGGAAACAGAATTAGTTAAAGATTGTATGATAAAGTGGGCTCAAAATATTGAAGAACCAATAATGCTGGATACATGGGAAAGAATCTGGGTAAGAAATGTGAAATTTACACAAGCTCAAAACCTGAGAGAAAATTTTTATAAGATGTTCTATAGATGACATTTAGATCCTAAAAAGCTGGCTTCTATGTATCCGAACTTATAGCCTAAATGTTGGAGATGTGGTTCTCTCGATGCTACATATTTTCATATATGGTGGACCTGCCAAAAGGTTAAGGCATTTTGGATAAAAATATGGTGGATTATGCAAAATATCTTTAAAAGAAGGATAAAGTTTACTCCTCAGTTATTTCTACTAGGTATAAGTACTGATTTTACAGTGGTAGAGACTAACTTGATTCTGCACCTAATAACGGCAGCAAGACTGTTGGTGGCGCAATACTGGAAGAAGGAAGACTTGCCTACAACTCAAGAATGGACATTGAAAGTTACAAATTTAGCCGAGATGGCTAAAATATCGGCATATCTTTATACTGAATATTTTATTTCATTTTCATTTTCATTTTATACAATCACTTATATACTGTGCATAAAAAAAAGAAAAAAGGAAAAAAAAAAACCAACATAACACTTCATTCCCCCATACACCCTCTCTTCTCCCCCTCCAACTTTCCTTTCACCCCTCCAGCATTCCCCTCTTCTACTTCCCTACCCCCTCAGACATCTCCCCCTCCCTCCATTTCACCCTCCTTACATTCCCTCTCACTCCCTCTTTACTTCTCCCTTCTCTTTCCCTCTTCTCCTCACTTTGGTGTATCCATACAATTCAATTTGTTTTTTACAATAAAAGTAGAAAAAGAAAAAAAGAAAAAAAAAGGAAAAACGAGCCGCAGTACACAAGTGAATTCTTATTGTTCTAAGGATTGAAACTGTAATTCCACCCTCCCCCCTCCCCTCTATAATCCCCCCTCCCTAACCCCCTTACGGCTTCGCAGGTCCCATGCCCGGCATAGTTCTTTAACAAGCATTTGAGTATAATAAGGTCAGCTAACTTTAAAATTAAAAAAAATAAGATAAAAGTAAAGCCAAAAAGAAAAAGGAAAAATAGTAGAAAATAAAAAATAAAAAAAAATAAAAAAGAAAAAACACCCACACTCACACACAAAAAGAAGAAAGAAACAAAAAGGGTCAATAAACCCACTACGTTAACACAGCTTCCCATTATCTGTAAATCTTAAACAATGTGACTCATTCCAAATTTCGATTATTTTGCTACTTGCAGGGTTTCAAACTATATTAGAGCCAGGTAAGTTGATCAATTAGAATTCCCCAACTAAAAATCTCCTTGCTTTATCTATCTATTCAGACCTTTAATTTATCTCTTTTTTATCCAAATATCCAAACCTTTCTATAACACCATTAAACTCAAATACTTCTTTCATTTTTCATTTCCAACACCTCCCTTTCTATCCTTACCCACCTCCACATATAAATTTTTTACCTTCCACCCTGCCTTTATCCATATCCACATATATATTTTATCCACATTCATTGCTCCTCCCATGTTTACTCCACTTTCCTGAAGATTCTCCGACCAATCTTTCTTAACCTTATATTGATATAGCAACTCAAACAAACATCAGCTTGCGTTCTAGCCCCAGGTAATCTAATTAAACTTTCGCTGCCCTTCCCTCTCCCACGCACCTCCCAACTCCGTTCGTTCCAAACCGCAACTCAAAAAGATCACAATTTCCGCTCTCCTCGCCTAAGAAAATAGTTCATGCACAATTTGAGTTAGAGTTCAGACAAAACTTCTGTAGAATATATGTCCACAATCAGCAACGCTTCTTTCAGTCTCCATGTCTCATCATCAATATGCCACTTTTCCATTTTATCCCAGACGGAAATCATAAAGCTTTAAAAACATCGCTTAGTCTTTATTCTTTAGTCTTCTGCCCTTCCGGAAGAGGAAAGCAACACCCTCCGCCTTGTAGCCACGTGTCTCGCTGTTTGTCTTCTCCTTCTCCTTGTCTCTCCCCAGATCCGGATGAATCAGGAAGTCCCGCCTTCAGGGTCTCGTAGTAAAATTTTCGAGCTTCACAGACGGAGTTAATGCGGTGTTTTTGGTTGCCAAATGTAACTGTAATACCAGCTGGGACTTCCCATTTGTATGAAATCTGAGAGTTTCTGAGCTCTTCGGTTAAGAAAGCGTACTGTCTTCTTGTTCTTAATATTTGAGATGGTATCTCTTTAAAAACAATCAAGTCCTCCCCATCAATTCTCAACCTCTTTCCGTAGAGCCTCTGTATTATCTCATTTCTAGATTCCCTTGTAGTAAAGTATATTATTATGTCCCTCGGAAGCTGTCGCTGTTTTGCTACCCAGGAATTCTGGCGGTAAATTCTTTGAATCTGCCAATCAAAGTTAAGTCCCGGACTTCCCACCAAGCGACTGAAAGCTTCAAAGAATGTCTGTTTCAAATTCTCCTGTTGGTTTTCACGCAGTCCTCTAACTCGTATAGCAAAGGCAGACTTGTTATAATTTATCATGACAAGTTCTTTTTGGGCAGATGCAATTTCCTGTTCTAACGTTTGAATTTTTGATATCAGATTAAGGTTAGTTTCTTCCAAAAGTTCCAATTTGTCCTCCGTTTCAGCAATATAATCTGTCATGACTGTCATTACTCCGATCATATCCTGCTTTGCCTGAGCAATTTTAGCATCAAATTGATCACATAAATCCGATATCAGTTGATTAATCTCCTGTCTGAAATCATTAAGCGTTTTGAGAAGGAATTCTTGTGTTAGCAAATCTCCCGTGGAGGGTGTAGGAGACAAGGGTAGCGACTTCATAGCAGTTTTTGGAGATATGTTATTAAGGAAGCGCTTCTGTTTAGGTTTGGGAGCCATTCCAGAATAAAAATAAAAGACAAGCAATCAAGCGAGCCAAAAATCAAAGTCTGTGCTCCCCTCAGTTAATCTTTTAGCAATTAGTACGGAGAAGCCTTCAGGAGGGTAGGGTCAACTAGCTGCGTCAGATCAAACACAAAAGCTACGAGATCGCCATCTTGTGACGCAGCTAAAAAAGAAAGGGAGCCTTTTGCGAAATTGAAGCTGGTATTTTAAATAGTAATAGAAGAAATTCCTCGGGAATGGTCCCCGCCCGGATTGGCTTTTAAATAGCTTAGCTTTGTCCTGGGGGGGGAGGCAATCTGCCTAGGCTGCAAAAAAGGCAGCGCGGAAAACTGGCCGGAGTAAAGGCTCAGCTAATGTTGAACCTCTTCTCCATTCACAGCAAAAAGAAAAGCTATGAATTACAAAGAGATCCTAACGACTGACCTTCTCCCTGCCCCTTTCTGCCAGAAAGGGGAGATATCTATAGATCTTATAAGATATACGAACCAGAGTCCTGGCAGGAGCTTTATTGAGCTCCCGACGGCAGCAGCTCCTCCCCTCGAAGCCAATATCGGCATATCTTAAAGATCATTCAAATGAGAGATATAAACGAGACTGGAAAAAAATGGATTGACTATATACAAAACAAATATGGGACTAAGAAATTCCAGATAGCCTATGCTTAAGATCAGGAATGATTTAAACTGTTCAAAGTTAGCGTAGCAAGAAGAAGCTAAGATCAATGTAGAGATGTTATTAACCCTTTTTTTTCTTTATTTCTTTTTTCTCAATATATTTTAGACTGTGTTTGCTAAAAATCTATACCATGTACGGGCTCTGGGAAGTCGGGGGGGAGGGAGGTGGGGTGTTGGGGGGAGGGTGGGGGGAGGGAGGGATATATACTAGGTTAGATACAATGTGTTAGATTTCAATGTAATGCGACTTCACATGTATACTGTTTTTCTTTAATTTCTCTGTAAAAATAGGATAAGTTAAGTACATTGACATATAGTGGAAATACACCAAGGGGAGGAGGAGAGGGATAGAAGAAAGAGGGGTAAAGAGGGCGGGAGAGAGGATGGGAGGGAGGGTGAGAAGGGAGGGAGTGGATCGGGAGAGAGGAGTGGTAGAGGGGGAGGGGAAGTAGGGTAGAGGGGGATGATGGAGGGAGGATAGAAAGTTGGAGGGGGGTGGAAGAAAGAGGTGTATGGAGAGTAGAAGAGGTATATTGGGTTTCTATTTTTGGGGGGATTGTTGACAAGAGGAATTGCTGCGATTATTGTTTAATGTTGAATGGCTCCGGCTATGCACAGTATATATGTGAGTGTATGAAAATGAAAAAATGGAAAATAAAAACCTTTTTCAAAAAAAAAAAAAACTAACACCCATTATTAATGTTGACTCTAATGATAAGTGATATAGTATGAGTAAAGATAAAGATTTCTTTGATAACTACATAGATTCTTGCAGGATAGTGGTTTCCCAATACCTATCTCCATGATGTATTTTTAAATCCCATACAAAGCCTACATACCTAGGACTTCCTGGAGATTTTTCATCCAACCACTCCTACGTCTGAGCCTGCTAAATATTTTAGAATCAGCTAATCAGCTAAGGTCAGCAATTTTTTTCTTTCCATTTAAAAAATAATATTTGTAATGATATGTGGGACTGACCCTAGAAGACTGGGGATGCTTCCCAAGAAATGATCAGATAAGAGCGGGTGTAGCACATAGGTGCATAATGAGCAGAGGAGAAAAACTCAGAAAAGAACTTCCCTAACTTGTCAGGCAGTAAAATAGATGCAGTCAAACTATTGAAATAGCTTATCATAAAGTAAACTGAGAATAATTATACTTACCAAAGCATATACATTTAATAACAGGAAATACATATTTGTAAATAATGGCTAATATTTACATAGCATAAAGTGGTTACGCCTGTTTTACATAAGTCAGTTCAGGGTAACTTAAGACTGTTAAGACATAAATCTGAGTCCTAATATTTCTTCTCTGTTTCATTTAAGATCAGAAGCCAAGGATGCCACTGACGCCCCTAAGTAGTAACTGATGTAAAACATTGATAATATCAATATTAATGAATTTATACTTTAATAAATCAACTAACAGTTCAAGGAACTACAGTCACTGCTATTTTGGAGAGAAAAGCATTGCAGATATACTATTTCCAGCTTCAATTATACAATGATGCTTACAAAATAACATCTCTAACCCAGGCCTAAGCTATTGCTTCCTAGATAATATATAAGAGATCAAATATCGTAATAGATACTGTAGTCTTGCAATTCATAAGCAAATTCCAAGTTTTGAGGAGCAATATGTCAAACTGGTTTAGAACCAAGGCTTGCTAAAAAAGAGAAGCAGCAGCTTGAAATAGCAGGAAGAGAAAGAAAATACTGTACCTTATTTAACATTGCACAATTGTACATGCAAATCTCAAATCTTTTTATTCTCTAATAATAAAGTACAATGAATTGCAGCTGACGTGCTTTAGAACTTCAGACAGCTCATTGTAAATGCAGGAACTATGTACATAATTTTTACTATTTCGAGATGTGAAGGATAGACATTTGGTATAGATTTTGACTGCAAAACTAAGTGTTCTCTTTTGCTGGTCCCTTGTAAGAGAGGTATAGTTGCTTTGAGTCATGGAGCCAAGATGTAATCTGAAACTCTTGACATCTTTAGCAGACCAATTTTTGGTTCTACTAATTAGCTAGAGCAGGCATGTCCAACCTATGGTCAATGGGTCACATGCAGCCCTGAACATTTAGTCACATGGCCTCACAAGATATAATGAAAATATTTTTAAAAATAAAGGAAGTTTGTTTTTTTAATATTTTATATATAATATTTGTATATGTTGTTCAGGCAAGCCAAAAAGGTTGGACATCCATGAGCTAGTGGTCCTAAAAATATGGAAAATATAAAAGATGTAAATATAAGAATTTAAATTTACAGCAAAATTGATGTGGTGGAGAGAGGAAGGAAAAGAACAGTATTATTACTGTACAGTAGTTAGAGTATTTCCAGAAGTAAATGAAAGTTCAGATATACATCCATCATAATTATAGAGTTGTAATATACACCAAAGGAACCAAGATGATAAAACTTAACATTATTTGAAATAAATTTATTGGGCCTATGAACACCTTGGGAATGATCCAATAAGCATCTTTAGATATAGTTCTTGACTTATGACCATAATGCAGACTGCCCATTCCAGCTGTAATTTGTGATAGCCATAAAATGGGTCAAGTGTTTTTTTGCAGAAGTCATTAAACAAATCCAGTCATGAAGCAAACACCACAATCATTAAGTGAACCTGTTGTTTGCTACCAAATGTTTTTGACAAAATTGGAAGTAAATGCCAATTTTCAGTGTGTTGTTAGTTGCAAGTCATGTCCGACCCATTGCGACCCCATGGACTCCCCCAAAGCCCATTTAAGCTCACGTCTACTGCTTCAGTGACTCCATCCAGCCACCTCCTTCTCTGTCGTCCCCTTCTTTTGCCCTTAATCTTTCCCAGCATTAGGCTCTTCTCCAGTGAATTTTCAGTAAAATGTTGTAAATCATGGTCACATGACCACCGGATGCTGTAAATGGCGATAAATGTAGACCAACTGCCTGAAATGCTATCCTGTGACTGTGAGGGAGATGACTCATAAGTACCTTTGGTAGCGTCCATTATAATTTCAACTCTGGTCGTTAAGTTCAGAATTATTTGTACTGTGAAGTTCCACAATGAAAGGAAACAAAGAAAACCACCAGTATGTTCCTGTACTTTCTTCACTCCAATTCAGTTCAAGGAGCTTTGAAAGGAGATTTCTAAACATACTCATATCTGTTTCTTACGTTACATAGTATATTTGGTCTGATACATGTATTTTTTAACAGACAAGCCATTTTGGAAAACATATGAATGAAAAAATATATTTAAAGTAAGTAAATAAATATGGAAATACATATGATAGCCTGCCACCTTGGTAACTTTTTGCAAATCTAATTAAAAGAGCAAGGGAAAGAGGGAACAATCACTTTAGTATGTGTGTATAAATGTGGTGTGTGTGTGTTGGCTGTGGTTAGAATGCAGCATTGCAGGCTAATTCTGCCAACTGCCAGAGTTCAATTCTGATCAGCTCAAGGTTGACTCAGCCTTCCAAGGTTGGTAAAATGAGGATCCAGATTGTTCAGGGCAATATGCTAATTCTATAAACCACCTAGAGGGGTTGTAAAGCACTATGAAGCAGTATAAGCCTGCTATTGCTATTGTTATATATAAGTGCATGTCTATGTATCTTATGAATAGTTTATGAAATAAAGTTCATCCATTTTGATATAAAGAGATAAATCTAACAATATTTGTTAAAAGAAAATTGACAATAAAGAAAAAAAAATCCACTACTGCTGTTAAGTCTTTCAAATTCAAAAGGAATGTTAATGTATTTTAAATTTGTCTTTTAATTTTATAACAAACTCAAATTACTAAATGCTGTGGCTTTAACCTACTGTATTTTTTGGAGTATAAGACACACCTTTTTCCCTCAAAAAGAGGGTGAAAATCTGGAGCGTCTTATACACTGAATACAGTATTTTTGGCCTCCAAAACCGCGCCTTTTGCAAAAATGGCTGTGCATACTTTATGAGGCTTCCAGAGTGCTCCTAGGGGCTGCCCCCCCCCCAGTTCCCAGGAGCACTCTACAAGCCTCCTAAACGTTATGCATGCCCTTTTTGTGACAAAAACCGGGCCCGTTTTCGTGAAAAACAGGCCGCTTTTGGGAGGTCTGCAGAGTGCAAAACTTTTTTTTTATTTGCCTCTTCAAAATCTTGGTGTGTCTTATACTCCGGTATGTCTTATACTCCAAAAAATACAGTAACTCCATTTTAAAAAACTTTTAAAGCAAAAAACAGGAGGGTAAGATAAGTTTCATAGATGTAACATTTGAACATAAATTGCAATGCAAAAATATAAAGTATACTGACCTGATATAGGGTACGAAAGGGTCAATATGGTTTAAGAGTACTCCAATAACATATGGAAACAGTATAGCAGCAGACGAGCAAATAACCAGGGCAGAAGGCAAGAAACTCAGTCCTTGCTGAAACCACCACATTTCAAAATGATCCAGAGTCAAATACTGAAATAAATAAATAACATTTTCTTTCTTCTTGTCTTGAAAGCAAATAAATTGTATGTATTTATTTACAACAACATTTCTACACCATTCCATTTCTTCTAATTCATTAATATACTATCCTTCTGTCCTCTATTTGAAAATATTTCCAGTCCAATCTTTTCATTGAATTATCGAATCAGGACATCATTCAAAACAGTATTTTCAGCTTCCCTATTTAAGTTATGTTCTAACTCTAGCTCAAATGATGATAAAGTGAACAAACTATTTGGAGCATGTTTTTAAGAAGAGGAAGTGGGGGAATGAAAAAATCAAATCAAAATATTGATAACCTTTACCTTTTAGTCTAAAAATAAGTGGAACCCAATTTAGCCTTTAATATATACAATTATATATTTTGTAACAGAAAGTACAAACAACCACATTTATGCCTCCCTCATCCTCCATTCCAACTCCACAGGACTGCCTTTAAAGACCATCTAGAAACTGGAGATAATGCAAAATACATCTAAAGGAAATAATCTGTTATGTCACATAACATTAGCACTGCAGGAACTGAGATGCTGATGAGACTGGATTTCACATTTTTGTCCATCGAGTTTTTCCCAAGGACCCTGGGATAGGCAGATATTGTTTGATATTGTTAAAGGTACTGTCAGGGATGTAAGCTATTCCAAATGAAGATGTCTTTTGCGATTGACTGGTGTTGATGTTGTAAATGCCAGTGGTGTTCCAATTGTTTTGGGACTGCTTCCAAGAGCCTATTATGTCAACCAGATGTTTAGACTGGATTTGGCATTTTTGACAAGAAACTGGCATGATGGACCTCAGATGGCTTCATGCCTATGGTGGAATTAGAACTCAGTCTCGCAATTTTTAGCCTGATGCCCACAACTACAATCAATAGACTATAAAGTCTACATGGCTGAGGACCTGATTATCTCTAAGATTGCTTACTTCAAATAGAATCTCCCCAAAACATACTTGCAGGGAGTATATGCTAAGAGTTTCATCTTCCATGAGAGCTCAGAGACAATCTCTCAATGTGTAAGTTGCCTTCTTAAAGAATAATTTAGCTCTGAAATAAAATATGCATCCTCACTTTTGTTCATTGAAAGGCTTAAGTTTCACCCTTTTCGATAAATATTAGGAAGCTGTGGAATGAGTAAAGGATGTACACATGATTTATTATTTCAATTTATATAGCTGTCCATTTCAAATATATGACTCTAGGTAACTACAGCAATTAAAAAAAAAAAAAATTCATGCAATATTAAAATTAATGTAGAATCATATTTAAAAACAGAATACAATTCATAGCCATGTTATTCCAAAATCCATTACCAACAATAATTAACATAAATCATGGCATGGGTACTGTCACACAATGAGATCCTCGCATCCAATGGCAAAGCCAATTCTTTAAGGCCTTATGAAAAGCTGATAGGTTCAGGACTAATCTGATCTCCAGAGTGTTTGGGGGGGGGGGAGAGAAAGAGAAGGGGGGAGGGAAGGAGATTCCAAAGGGTAGGACAAACAATAGAAAATGAAGGATATGGTTTATTATGGACTATTATTATAATATGCATGTTTCATTGTTATATTTAAATGTAATCTTTACTTTATAAACCACATTGATTCAACAACAGAGAGAGTATAAAAGTCTCTGTAATAATTATGATGACATAAGATACATACCCACAGAAGCTAATTCTGGAGCAAAGCAACATTCTACAAGTATTTTATTTTGTTGCACAACAATGTGCCACTGGAATTGCAACCAATAAAATAGAACACCCTTAGATAATTGCACTTTAACATTGATAATAGTCAGACGTTAATTGCCCAGAGATGAGATAATATCAAAACAGATTAGTAGAAGAAAGAAAAGTGAATTGTTGAAGATCTGAAAGGTCTCAAAAGGGAATGGGTAGAATGAGAACAAACTTTTTTTCTGTCTTCCATTTTTCAAGATTTTAAAAAGCACCTACAAACAAGGGCTGCCTTAACCAGTGAAAAGGATTTTTGCATCTGCAATTATTTAGAAATATTATGTGTTGCGGAGAAGAATAAAAGTCCATCTTGACTTCTAATTCATCTTTATTATATATTGTGCCTTGGTAAACGGATACAGTTTTATCCATTGTGACTTCTATGGAACTGGGATGATGGGTGCCAATGAAATTCTGTAACTAGTCAAACCCATGCAACCAATATTTTCTGCAGCCCATTTTGAAACTCAATTGCTCCTTTTCAATGAAACATTTACTCTGCCCCAAGACAAATCTCAGCCACTTATCGATCAATCTCTTTATCCATTAATCTGTCTCCCTGTAATGCACTTCAAAATTCAAAATCTCTATATAATTTGCATCAATTGGACTAGAGAACTGAGCACAGCAAACAACTTGCATCTTTAAACTACACTATCAATAATTTTATTAAGAAAAAAAAGTTTTAAACTGTTTGTTCTCCATACTGTATTATGGAGAAGTAGCCGTTTCAGTTTCACATTTAAGACCTGCCCTTTTTTTTTTCTTTTTTTTAACCAGAGAAAATAGGAAAGAGGGACAAAATACCTGACAAAGCCGATTTATTACTATCACTAGCAACTGTCGGTCGGAAACACCTGAATCCGAGAGTCTCTGCTTCAACCAAGTGGTTCAGCCAGCTTAGGAAGATGCTGGAAGTGGAAGCTATTTTCCTAAGGAAAGCTTGTCCTCTCCTCTCTCTCGGGCACCATCGTAACGAACATTACATATTCTCTCTCTTTTCCTGGTGTTTTGAAAAATACAAAATATAAAAGCAACAGCTGCAACGATTACTTTTCTTCAGCTTTCGATTTCTATTTTATGACTTCGCCCTCATCCCGGACGTATCCTAGACCCAGACTTTAAAAAGCTGCCTCACACGATACAAACTCAACTTCCGCCACCAGCAGCGCGTCGGCAGCCTCCTCCTCCTCCGGCCCGAGGGTGGAGCCTGACCCCGTCGTCGTTTGTGCTGGGCGAAGCGCGCTCTGACATTCCATCCCTCCAAACGAGGTTACTCCAGTTATTTAAGCTCACGCTGTCTCGCGACCGCCTCATCTCACCGCCCTCCTGGCGCCCTGGACGAAGTGGGCGGGAAACGACGGAAGCAATCAGAGTTCGCTCCCTCCAACCCAACCCCGCGTATGGTTGCCTCCACTTTGCCCATGCGCATCAAAGCACCAATCTCCGGGTGTCCCACGCACGCCCCCTGCTCCGTTAGTTGCCTGTTCCAGTCGCGTGCCCTTCCTAAGCAACCACGCAGCCGGCCTTATTTACGGCAGGCGTAAAAAAAGGACGTAAACGCGCCTCCTGGGCGAAGAGGCTGGTAAAGGTAAATGCCGGGTGTTTTTGGTGTGCTTCAGGATTGGCTCTGTTGGGCGGTAGAAGCTTGGCCTCTGGCCGGCGTCGGGTGTCCCTTCGAGTTCAGCCAAAGAAGGTTGACCCGTGTTGAGTCTGTCTGCCTCACCTGCCGCGAGGTGGGTGGGCAATGGTCGTCCTTCTTTTCTCTCTTGCTGAGCCTCGTAGGCTCCTGCGCAAGAGGCAGGGAGGGTGTCGCTTGCGCTGCCTTGTTTTTCCACTCGGAGAGGGCTGCTGCCGTTTATGCCCGGACAAGCTGGCAATCAGTCAGTCCGTCCGTGGAGGGAGCGATGTAATCGGAGCGGGCGTTCTTCAAATGCCGGGGACAAGTCAAAACAACCCTCTCCTCCGCATAGATATAAGCAGAGTGTTTGTGTCAAATACAGGGGTGGCACACATAAAATAAAATGTGCTTCAGCCTTATATAGATTTTCAAGATTGAAATATCTGGTTTGAGTTGCGTTTATATTTTCGACTGCCTGGTGTATTGGAGATGCATCAGCGCTTCGGGCAAAGTGTTAATTGCCATATCGGCTTTCCTTTAACGAAAAGCTAAAATTGGAATCTTGTACATTGTAGAAACCCGCCTTATTTGTAAAATCACAGTACACTTTCCTCTCAAGTCTTTTTGTCACTGAAATTACATTAAGAGTAGCAAGATTTCCTCAGTAGTGTTCTTTTGCCGCTCACTTAAGAAAGTTACATATAAAATTGCAAAATTCTTTTTATTGATTACATTTTCTTTTAGTTATTGTATTTACTGAGTGCCTTAGATTTACTGACATGTGAATCAGTTAACTAATTTTCTGCAAAAGATACACTATATTGCCAAAAGTATTCGCTCACAACTGAATCTGATTATGTGGATGGGTGAGCGAATACTTTTGGCAATATAGTGTATATCAATTACATACTTCGTGATTATATAGAAAGTAATAAAGTCTATATTAGTAAAGACCAGTTTTAAATACTCTTAATTGTTAAATGGAGAAGCTGATAACTTCAAACAATTTGGAATATGAAGTAGGTTACAAACCTATTCCATTGTTTTGAATTTAATTTTCCATACATATCTCTGCAGCCCATAATACTCCTGACATTGGCCCTCCGGTCTCCCCTCTCTTTTTAATGCATTGGCCCTCCGGTCTCCCCTCTCTTTTTAATACATCTGTCATGACGGAAGTGCATCTTCAATGTAATCCTTAACATAATCCATAAATAGTGCTTTCCAGGGAATAGTAAGAAGTTACTAAATGTGGGCAGGACACTTTATTTATGTGGAGATTAAAACAAAGGAAAGCAAATAGGATTAAGAATTTAATGAACAGAAGGGATTTGTTTCTGAAAATTATTTTAAAAATTTGATGACTCCGATCAAGAGATAAACGTTTTACCCATAGGAAGCATGTATTTGAATGTGTTTTCATTTCTAAACTAATCAGTATTAAGGATTACCTTAACTAGTAAAAATCAGAAAGTACTTTTTTGGGATGACTTTCCATCATGTCATTATTTTTCATTTTTATTCTTTATTGTTGTTGGTCGCACAGGCAACCAGATGTTTAGACTGGATTTGGCATTTTTCTTTACCTATTTAGTAGTTCCTAAGTACTTTGTATAGAGAGATATTGTTGAATAATATTAAAGATACTATCATAGGATGTAAGTTTTTCCAAGTAAATCTGCTTTTTGCAATGGACTGATGGTGATTTTGTCAGTGTTGAGGGTGTTCAAGTTATGCTTTAGATATTTTGGAATTACACTCAAGGCACATTATTGTTAGTTAAATTTATATCATAACTTTTCTCCAGGATCTCAAGACAGCTTAGTTGTGAATGTCCTTTCATTTTACTCTCACAATAAACCTGTAAGATGGGTTGGGCTGAAAGAAAATGAGTGTCTCATAGTTACCTGTTGACATTCCATGATCATTCTTCAGTTTCCTCAGTAACAAGCCCCAAACTATAGCTTATTCACTAGACTGTTGCATTTATTTTTTAAAAAAAGGAATATTAAAGTTGATGCAACTATAGCTTGGTTTAATGCATTTACAAATATTCTGGACTTTCAGCTATTGTACTTCTCACCATTAAACACTTCAAAATTTTACAATTTTTTTCTTATATTAATCTAAATACTTTTGTTCCAGGATCTTATGTTTCT
This sequence comes from Thamnophis sirtalis, assembly GCF_051295495.1. Classification (NCBI taxonomy): domain Eukaryota; kingdom Metazoa; phylum Chordata; class Lepidosauria; order Squamata; family Natricidae; genus Thamnophis; species Thamnophis sirtalis. The sequence continues at coordinate 62,373,794 of NW_028261387.1, forward strand.
TTACAACAATTAAACTTTGTCAGATACAGACTTTAAAGTGAATAAATCCATGAGTGGGAATCGATCACTGAAGAAACGATGTGGGGAATTACATCTGGAATCCCCTGCACGCTATGGTCACGTTCCTTCTACAGGATGTACATTGAGCAAATTGTTTCAGTTGCCAACACCACCTTTATCAAAGCATCAGTTAAAACGATTAGAAGAACACAAATATCAAAGTGCTGGACGGTCCCTACTTGAGCCACTTATGCAAGGTTACTGGGAGTGGTTAGTGCGAAGAGTACCAACTTGGATTGCCCCTAATCTGATTACAATTGTTGGACTGATAATAAACATCTGCACAACCATAATATTAGTATTTTACTGTCCAACAGCAACTGAACAGGTAAGTTAAGATCTCTTAATACTTTTTTGGGATGATGATTTATTTCTATTAATGGATCACTGTTAATTTTATTGGTTTTGTTAATATTCTGTGAAATTTGCAGATTTGTGAGGAAAAAAGGTGAACCACTCTTGTGCAAGATCTTGCTAGCTTGATATTATGGGAATTGTAGCCCAACATATGTGAAAAACATCTATGTAGGGAAGGTACATCTACTATTAAAATGTATTACAAAATACTCTCCTTTAATTCAGTGCCAGTGTAAATTATGAGATATATGCATTTAAACTATGCAGAGGTTTTGTAATGGGCTGAGATAATCTTGAGGAAAAGGAGGAAGAATCACAGTTAAGGCAATGATCAGATGAGGGAAATATCAGCAGAAAACAGATTAAGATTTGAGAAAGCGTTTCTGACTTGACTCTTCTTATTTTCTTTATAATAAAGGCAAGGAGAAATGAGTTAGACACATTCGAAGTTGCAAAATTCTGTTGCTGTAACCCTATAATAAAAATAGTTTTGGTATTCATGACTTTGGCATTCAAGTCTGATTTATCTTAAAGAGCTGACATCTTCAGTTCCATAAAACAATTGTTTGGAGTGTTTGAGGATATACCTGTTTGCAGTTCTTAAGGCAGCTGTATTGTGATTGATACTGGGCAGTTGTCAGTGCCACCCAATCTCAGGATAAGATTCAATAATTTTGAAAAGTTCCAGATACTTGTTAACATTTATCACTGCTTGCTATCAATAACTTTTTGCCTTCCAATCAAAACTCTTTAATATACTGTATATTATATAGCCCAATCAGCATTTAGCTAGTTTATGCTGAGATAGTTGTTCTACTGCTTTTATTCATGAACTATTTAACAGTTACTAAATAGGATTCCTAATTAAACCTTTCATGTGAAAGATGAATAGCTACTCATTTGTAAATATCTTATTTTAAATTGCTATTTGATTAAACTAGTGAAAGTTTGAAAGATTGCTAGTTGTTATCAAATTCATTATCTTATCCTGAGAAAAGATAGTGTGCACCTTAAACACTCCCTAGCTGATGCTTGTGCAGAATACTTTTTTATTAGCATCTCACAGCATTTTGCACTGATAGGAACATGTTTTAAAAAATTAATCTAACCATATCTTTCATTATTTGCTACAAATGGCTAACTCCTTTGATTATTTTTCTCCAAAATTACATTTTAAGAAAGGATATATTTTCCTATTTTATCTTTTCAAGTGATTATATCTTTTTTATAGCTCTACAATGGATTTTTCAAAAAATTTACCCTCTATACAGAGCTGACATTTTACTACTTATGATACTATAATTGGTGGCTAAGCATTTAATACTTAATGAATATTGATGAGGATGTTTCAGATAAAAAATTTGTGGGGAGGGACTAACAGAATGGCAACAGTTGCATTCAAAATAAAAGAAATGCAAAAAGAATTTTAAAACAAGCATATGATCATTTTTCCAATCTTAGCAATAGCAATAGCACTTAAACTTATATACTGCTTCACAGTGCTTTTATAGTCCTCTCTAAGAGGTTTAGAGAATCAGCATATTGTCCCCAACTATCTGGATCCTCATTTTACTCACCTTGGAAGAATGGAAGGCTGAATCAATCTTGAGCCTGGTGAGATTCGATCTGCCAAATTGCAGCAACCAGCAGGCAGCAAAAGTAGCCTGCAGTACTGCATTCTAACCACTGCGCCACTGCAGCTCTGTTAGGTACCCAAAACCAACTAACTTATTTTCTTCTTTATATACTGAGCTCCAACTTCCATATAACAAAGTGAATAGAAGCATATTCTTAATGAAGATTTTTTTCCCTAAAATATCACTCTTCCCCCCCCCAAAAAATGCATTTGCCCCCCAACAAGGCCTTGTTTAAAGGCCTTTAATTAAAGTGGTGACATGTTTGATTGCCTTTAATAATTGTTCTTCTCACATTTGTGGCATTTGCATTTTGTTTCAATTGTATTGTTTTTCCAATATGCTACCTAAAATTGTTATAGTATTTGATGTCCATTTCCAAAATAAATATATTAGTTCTTTTTGCTTTACTTCAACAAACTTTCATTGCTCACATCAGAAATTAGCCATTATCTTTGCATCATTTGCACAGCCTGAAATTTCTCAATTTTTTCATACTTATATGTATTTTTTTCTTGATAGAATGCTTATTGTTTGCTTTAGTTTTTTGCCACTCATTTGTAACTTTCAATTGTCCATTCCATTTTTCCTGTTGAACATAACTATCTTGATATTTGAGACATTAATATTCCAATCCATATTCATTGTTGCATCATGCAGTCCATCTGACAATTGCTGCAAATCATTTGAGTTTTTACCAAAAATATGGTATCATTACCTGCATACCAAAACATATATATATACATTTCTCCAACCAAAATACCTTTATTATCATTACCACAAACATTATTTATTTATCTATAGATGTAAGTATATTAATCAACCAAAGTTTATTATATATCCTTGACGGTGGAATACGCAAATTTACCACCTTCTATTAATCACTTGGTATTTTGGGTAAGTGCTGTATTGTGGAGAAAAGCAGCTTAGGAACAGATTCCTTATTTAGGCAATCTCTCTACTCTGGGAGGGTGGGGTGGGGGTAGGGAAAAATGGCAAGATAAAGTATATTAATTGAAAAAGTCATAAACATGGACATTGGTCATAAAGTTACCTTTTTTTGTCACTGTTGTAACTTTGAACAGTTGTTGTCCAAGGCAGTTGCTAAGCGAGATCTACCTGTTATCTTCAAATAAGCAGCGGAGTTCAAAAGGAGTTTTAAAATCAGTGTGGAGTGCTCAGAGTGCTCAGAGACTTGCACATATGTGGAAAAAATATAACACAGCATCCAAAACCACTTTTTGGGGCTTATTTACAAATTGTTACTGAAATGTGATTCAGGAACCAAATATATTTAAATATTTTACATTCAAATACTTGCAGCATTTCAACAAAACAATTGATGTGCAACAATGGGAATATCAATGGAAGACAAATATTAAATATACCGCAAATATAGTGAACTGTGGAGTACACTTGTTGCCCAATGTGTTTAGCTCAGGACATGATGATGATGACTGCAAATATTACATGCAGAGAAAACTAGTGTAAGATGTTTTATCTTTGGCATATTATTCGGTGCTGATAATCCAATTTCAAAAACTGCTGGAAATGAAATAATCAAGTTGGATCATTTTTTCATACTTGGTGCAGTGTTGGAATTCTGTTAATCTTGGATGATGATTTATTATAGAATGAAACAGATCTTAAAGGTTAATTTTCTTTCCTGTCAGCTGTTTTTCTGCCAAACATCAAACTGTATATTCTTACAAAGTACAGAGCGAGCTTTGATTATGATAACAGGTGCCTGGATATCTTATGCATCATAATTCCTTCTTTAGATGAAGGGCAAATCAACTTGTGCAAGCATGCATCAATGTCAGAAACAAGGCCAATAGAGAGTTTAATTTAATTTGAAAACTGTTTATGGATTAGGATTGCCAACGTGGATTTGCACCACAATCATAGTCTGCTTTCTGTTAAGATAAGGTTTTAAAAATTTAGATGTTCTCTGATTTAATGCAGTAAAGATACACTCTCTCTGATTAGAAAAACTGAATCAGTACTTATATTTGTTATTTTACTAATTTTTGAATATTGATTTAATTTTAAAACTGATTTGTAACTATGTTGATTAAAATCACATTTACATTTTACCATGCACACACACACACACACACACACACACACACACAAACACACACGCGCGCACACAGACACACCATGCACTCTTTAGTTAGTATACCTGAATGTATAAACATATAATCAGGAAAGAAGATTTATGTGTATTTTTAATAAAGTTTAAATGAAGTGGGAGAAAAAAGTAAAGGTGGTAGACTGTAATTGGAAATGATACTTTAAAGTAAAGTTTCACTGGTGTACAAAATTGAATGAATTTTGTCCTTCTAAGGGGCTATAAAATATATTTTAATCCTTTCCTTTAAACTAAGAACTAAGATGTTCTTTTTGACTTCTGTTCCTTCCTCCATTATTAGCAATAAAATCTCAGGTCCAAAAGATTTTTGCCAGAGGCAGCTAAATTCACATTGGCAGACTCTGGAAGCTTTTATGAATCAAGAACCCGGTTATATGAATATGCATAGATATATCTAGTAAACATATTTATCTTTGTGATTATAAAACTTGTTTAAAAGGCACACAAAAGCAACCGGACATTCTTTTTTTAAAAAGGAATGGAGCAGTTCAGCATTGAGACTAATTATGTTTAACCACAGAGACTTTGACATTTAGTTTTACCTTGGAAGTACTACGAAAAATGTATTTAGATACCGATTTGATCAAATTCAACTCTGAAAATCCCCAGATTTTTATTATTGATTCTTTAATTTGGACACAGATGCACAGTTTATATGTTTAGCACGTTTAGTACTCTACATCTGACATAATTGAGATACAACAGAGAGGAATTCCCCCCCTTGCCCCCATTTCTGGTTTGGTTATTTATTTTTGGTAACGATATGGCATCAGAAAAGCTATCAGATAGGAGAACAAATGAAACAAATACAGAGAAATCATTTTATGAACAAATACAGTAAATAATAATAATAATCATAATCATCATCATCATCATCATCCTTTATGTAGTCAACTAATTGGAAGACAGTCTAATCCTGAACAGTTTTAAAGCTTGAAACATGTGGTATTTAAATCTATTATTGTAAACTCTAAGACTAGGGCAATTATAATGCAAATATATGCATGCTTGCATAAAAATATATTCCACTGAAAGTGAGGTTATTCTGAGTGTTAGAACTGTAGCCTGTACAGGTAGTCCTCTACTTACAACAGTTTGTTAATGACCATTCAAAGTTACAGCAACACTGAAAAATCTGATTTATGACCGGTGTTCATAGCCACAACCTTTGCAGCATCCCCATGATCAAGTGACCAAAATTCAGATGCTTGGCAACTGATTCATATTTATAGCTTTTGCTGTGTCTCAGGGTCATGTGATGTCCTTTTGCAACCTTCTGAAAGTAAAGTCAATGGGGAATTCAGATTCCCTTAACAACCAGGTCACTAACTTATCAACTGCAGTGATTCCCTTAACATCTGTCATAAAGAAAAGTTGTAAAATGGGCAAAACGCACTTAACAAATGTCTCACTTAATAACAGAAATTTGGGGCTCAATTGTGGTCGTAAGTCAAGGACTACCTGTATGTACAGTAGTTCCTGCCTATGGAGATTCTCAGTCATCCAGGTCATGGTTGTCCCAAAGGTGCTTTTTCAAGAGGCAACTGGACTTGGGGGGGGGGGGGGGGCTTTTCCGAAGCAAAACATCGTAAAAAAAAATCAAAGTCCAGTTGCCTCTTGAAAAAGCACTTTTGGGACAGCAGTTCCTGCCCTAACAAATAGTTTGGCTAACATAATTTATATTTAAATAAGAATACCATTTCACCATATTAAAAGTTAAAGGAATCCTATGCTATCAAGAAGTGACCTTTTATCATCCAGATTAGAGAATGAGATGGATATCAGGAAAAGGAATCAAGGCTACCTTCCAATTGTGAAGGCTGTTTCCGATTTCCCTGGATACATTATATTTATTATTCAGCAATAGAAATAAATTTATTGGCTGTCATTGCTGAGTATTCTTAAACAACATCTGGCTCATGTAAGCACTGAACTTTAACTTGTGAACAAACCATCATGGCTGGATTCATCTGATGACATGATAGCAGTATTCCAGTATTTGAGGGGCTGCTACAAAGAAGGGGGTCAATTTATTTTCTAAAGCACTAGAAGGCAAGACGAAGAAAAAATGGATGGAGACTAATCAAGGAGAAAAGCAACCTGGAATTAAGGAGAAACTTCCTATCTGTGAGGACAATTAACCAGTGGAACAGCTTGTTGTCAGAAGTTCTGGGTGCTTTGTCACTGGAAGTTTTAAAAAAAAAGACTGGACAACCCCTTGTCTGGAATGGCATAGGGTCTGCTGCTTGAGCAGGGGGATGGACTAAAAGACCTCCCTTCCAACTCCATTCTGATTGATTGATTGATTGATTGATATAATGCTATGCTGTTGGCTAGTTTACAAATTACAGCGGCTGATTTCAGTGTAAATGGTGACAGTAAATAGTGTCAGTTACATAGTATGTGTAACACCAGTACTCCCTGAGCAGTATTGGTTGCTGGTGTCTTGCAGGTGCAATTCATGGTGTTGGTTGCCACCTTTAAAGACCTCCATAGCTTGGGACCAGTTTACCTCAGGGATCATTTTCCCCCCAGTTCTTTGCACCATCCAGTCTGACCCAGCAGGATAGATATACTTCAGGTCCTATTAGCCAGGGAAGGCTAGTTGGTGGGTGCAGGAGGTATGCTTTTTGTGTCATAATGCCCGCTATGTGGAAACTCCTTCCTCTGGAGATTAGCCCAGACCCTGATGACTAAAGGTCCTAAAGACTTAGATATGTGCTCAGGTGCATGATCCCAAGTATTGAAGGGTCCTGTCTCCTGATTGTGTTAACCACCATGGATTGTAATATTCTCCTTAGGTGTTTTTTACTTTCTCTGTTATGATAGAATTTGTTTTTAATATATTCATTGGCTAGAGTTACTTGTTAAGATGGTAGCCGTGCAGATTAAATAAATATGCTGAAACAAAACAAACTAATGTTGTGCATGTTCACCAAACATGGGCAATAATCCTTTAAAATTACAAAACTTGCAAATGATTTAGGTTTAATCTTAATATGCTTTGCTTTGTGTATGCAAGAAATTTCAGAACTGGATATGAATAAAAGAACGAATATTACTTGCATTTTTTCATAACTAATCATGCAGTAGAATAGATTGTCACTATATGAGATTCATGCCTGATTTAAGACCTATACATTTATTTACATGTTGCTGCTTTTTTACATACATTCTCTTTTAGGCACCACCTTGGGCATATATTGCATGTGCTTGTGGCCTTTTCATCTATCAGTCTTTGGATGCAATAGATGGGAAACAGGCAAGAAGAACCAATAGTAGTAGTCCTCTGGGAGAACTATTTGACCATGGCTGTGATTCATTGTCCACAGGTACTGCACTAGATAATGGTCTATTAAGTAATTTATGAGGACAAAACTTTCTAAGATCCTTTGGTGCTCTAATAAGATGAGAATAATGTATCTTGGTTGTATAATTGTCATGCCACAGTTCAGAACTTTGGTAATATATTTTACAAAGGTTCTACATTTGATTAGCTTCATATTAGGAGGTTGTAGCCTCTGGCTGACTTTGTTTGGGAAGCTAAGCCCAGTTTGGCCTGGTTAGTACTTCCATAGAGAACTCCATGGAATGCTAGAGCTCCAGGTTAGGCTGGAGAATCACAAAGTTATCCTGTCAAGCTCAGTTGCAAGGGAATCCCTTTTTAATTTCATACTAAGGGGTTTAAATCTTAGTTTAAGACTGAAATGCTTGAAATATGTGTTTGAATATTTAAATTTCCTTAAAACTTTAAACCATTTCTAAAATTCTGTAAAGAGAAAGAACAGCTGATCCAAAATTAAAGTATTTGCAGACTCTGCGCTTTCAGTGGCTCTCTTGCTCTTTTATCAATGTTCTGTGTAAAACATGGACACATATAAAACACATTCTGATATCCCCCTAAATTGCAGCCCTGGAACCTTATGGTGTAAGTTTTCTGGTGAAGAAAGACTAAAGTTAAAGTAATCACATGAATTTTGGAGGAGGAGAGCTTGATACTGAATTTGTGTGTGCATGTGTGTGTGTGTTCAGATGCGCCTGCCCACGCATACGGATATGTATGACTTTGTGACAGACTCAATTTCATTTTATTTATGTCTACTTTTGATCAGTTCATCTGTTTGCTCTCAGAGATCAGATGCACCTCCAAACTGTGCCCTGTCACTCAAGTATAGAACTGTTCATCGCATTTCACCCAAGGCAGTCTTCATAGTGTACCTGTATTGTGATTCATATGCTAGACCATGAAGAAGTGGCTCAAATACAATTTTTCTTTTCTGTTTGGACCATTTTGTCATTGAAACCTGATGCACTGTTGATAAACCAGGAATTAAATTCTTGCTAAAGATTATTTACCTTTTCTCACCACTGTATTAAGCTACTATCAAGCTATCCCCACGAGAGCCAATTTGGTACAGTGATTAAAGGTATGATACTGTGAGTTCTAGTCCTGCTGTAGGCGCAAAGCCAGCTGGGTGATTTTGGGACAGGTATTCACTCTCAGCCCTGGGATCAAAACAAAGGCAAGTGATTTCTCAAGATGTTACCAAAAAAACCTGTGTGGATTTGTACAGGCAATCATAATAGTTAAGATTGACTCAAAATCACACACCTGTGCAAAACCAAATAAAATAAAATTATTACAAAAACTGCTTAAACCAAAACCTCATGCCACAGGTCAATACTTTGATAATACATTTACAAAAATAAAGAGTATTCTAAAATCATCCTGTTAGAATATTGTTTTAATGGTTCATCTTAATTGTATGCTTTGCTGTATTATGATAGAAAGAAATAGTAAGAATACTGTTGTAGCTATTGCAGCATAAGATGTTATTTGTCTATGAATAAATGATAACAAATTACATAGTTGCTATTTTTTGCGGTACTGTACATTTACTAATTTCTCCTGCCTTTCTATGATCAAATTGGGCTGGTATTTGGTTTTGGGTGGTGCTTTTGGTAGATATTAACTGTTAATAACACAACCAGCAAAAGAGCTGCAACACGACAATAATGATTGTGAATATTTATTTATAAAGTACTCCAAGGAGGATGCATGTTACTTAAAAGCAACTGTACATCAGCTGCTTTTAGAATATTTGCTTCAATGGCTAGGCTGTACCTTTCCTAATTAGATTGGATATAATATGTTCAAAATTCTGCAATATTTTCTATAATAATAGAAAAATAAGGTTAAAAACTTTTCTCTGTTGCGTATTATAGAAAACAGTGTATGAATGTTTCAAAGAGTAGTACAACAAATATGGGATCTAATTCTTGTTTTCTTTTCTATTTAGAATCATGTTGCTGAATTATGAAAATGAATCAAATAAATGCACTTTTTTATTTTATCACAGTCAGACTTTCCATATTCCCCATCATGGTTAAAGAATTATCAAGTGGGGAATGCAGATCAAGAAAGTTCTCATCCAATACTGAGATTCAAAGGAAATAAAATTCAGTTCAAATCAGATATTTGAAACTAGGCTTGATTTGAACCAAACTGATTTTAAAAATAATCATGCACTGTATTGGGAATGATCCAAATTCTTGCAGCTAGCTTATTTTTATGACTGAGTGGAACAAAATAACAGTAATGGAGACCATTTAGAAATATTAACTCCTGGCAGATAGTTTCAGGGATTGCATTATAATAAATATTTGCTATATTGCCCTGTGCCTCTAATGAGCTGTGAAGGATATCTAACAACAAATCTAAAGAGAAAATATAATGAGTTAAAACGGACAGGTTTTTAAAAGCTTTCAAATGCTAATTAAAAAATAAATTCTTACTACTAAAGAATAAACAGTTCTAGACTCCTTGTCAGCTTGTTTCTCTGAAATGTCAATCTCTGGAATTGGCATGGCTTATTAGTTAGCTACTCACCTTACAATCAGAAGACCCAATTAGTCTTCATTCCTCCCCCACAGCTTTGATCATATGGAAGGACTATAAACAGAAAGTATAGTAAATCCATAGCATCTTTAAATCTCCTAAGCAGGCTGCTTTAGAAACTTGATTACTATTCAGACTGAATACTTCAAAGTTTTGGCTGTAGGGTAACAAAGGCAAGATATTGAAATTAGGTTTTCTGTAAATAGTCAAATATTGCTAATGGTATAATTGTATGCATGCCTTGAAAACTCATTAAATTGAATATTGTTAGATTTTTATCCTCGTTCTTTATTTATATTTACATTTATGTAAATACACTCTCTCACACATTCTTAAAGGTATATAAACCTCAAGGCAGCAAACATATCTAATGCGCCTACCTCTTATTTTTCTCACAACAGCAACCCTGTGAGATGGATTAAGCTGAGAGAGAATAACTGGTCCCAAATCACCCAACTGGTTTACATGCTTAAGGGAGGCTTAGAAGTTACAGACTCTGGTTTCTAGGCCAGCATCTTAACCACTACACCAAAATGTACTTTAAGAATTTTTTAATTTATTTTAAAACTGAGTGAATTCACATGTAACTGAGCATCTAGTATCGTTTCTAATATAGTTAATTAAGAGTTCTGAAATTTGTTGTCATGTATACTGTTTATGTTTATTTATAGTGTCATTATGTTAGCACAAAATATTAACCATTTGTGGAAATCTTATTTTTAATCTTGCACAAGTGTAAAATGTAATTGATAACCCTTACAAAGGTTGTAGACAATTCTGTATGCCTTCTGTAGTAAATGTTTGTTGTGAATCTTATACTTTCCAGAATCCATCAGAAATATAAGTGATTGAGAGGACAATTTACATATTAGAAGTTATTAAACAGCCATAATGATCCATTAGCGAATATGTGCATTTTCTACCCCTTAGTTTTAATTTATTTTATCTTCAGTCTTCGTGGTTTTGGGAACGTGTATCGCTGTGCAACTGGGGACAAATCCTGACTGGATGTTTTTCTGCTGTTTTGCTGGGACATTCATGTTTTACTGTGCACACTGGCAGACATATGTCTCTGGAACAATGCGCTTTGGAATGTAAGTAATGTAGCTGAGAGAAATATTTTGCTATCTTACCTATCTTTTTACAGTTGTAAAATGAAACCTTATATAAACAATTTTAAATGTTTACATCTGTTGTTTAAATTCCGGGCCGGCTAGATGCAGTAACAACTGATTTTGCATATTTAGAAAAAAAATCATTTTTAAAAAATATATTTTCTTCCTTGAATGAGAACATCTGGTTTGCCCATCACTTACTATGGAATTAACAGTGTCTGTCTGTATGATGAATAGTGAATTAGGTCATAATAGCATGATAGATGTGTGAAAGTTAGATCTGAATTTCTTTTTTCAAAAGCTACAAAGTCACTGCTTGACTTCATTGGTTCATGCTTCTAATTGTACAACTTTTTCATCCCAAAGGTAATTGCTAATTTAGAAATAGTGTTCATACATTTTGTCTCTCATCTCTTGGTTGCAAGGCTAAAAAGCATTGGGTGTGCAAATGACACAAACCCATAGTATACTATAATTTGTTTCATTTCAATTTAGTCTGTAGGAATCCAGCCACTGTTATTTTTATAAAGGATAATTTAATATTTTAATATATTAGATAAAGCAATCCAGTTTGTCAACAACCCACACTTTATTAAGCAGTGGCAGTGTGTACAAATTTCATCATTTAAGTGGGTACAAATAAATATAAATTAAATTAATATAAATTAAATGAAATATCTTCATAGATTTTTCTTGTGATTTATTGAACAATATTTAAGTTATTTGTTTTATTTATTTATTTATATGCCACACTCTTAAATAAATAACTCAAGGCGGCAAACATATTTCCCTCCTCCTATTTTGTCTATATTAACAATCCTGTGATGTAAATTGGGTTGAAAGAGAGTGACTGGCCCAAAGTCACCCAGCTGGTTTTTCATGTCTAAGATGGGACTGGAACTCACAGTTTCTGGTTTCTAGCCTGGTGCCTTAATCAAGTCTAAGACAAATATTTAAAGAATCTGATGTGACTAAAACTTTATATGTTTTTTGTTTTAGACATACGATTGGGCTATCTAAGTGTAAAATGTACTATTTTTAAAGTAATAAAATAATACCACTGAAATGTTGCCATTAAAATATATTCAATTTCAAAGTACTTTATAACCCATTGTTTTCTGTTCAGATATGATTTTATGTGAGTGTTACAGAGATGGTCATAACATAAATTTAAAAAAAATTCATACATTCTTAGAGGTGATCATTTCTCCTCTCTCGATGGTTTTTGTAAGCCAAGTTTGGAATTACTGCTATAGATTATGTAAAGGATTACATGAGGCTAATATGGAGTTGATCTTAAAATTTTAAACTTTGTTTAGCAACTGTTAAAGGAATTATATATTGCTTCAAAATATTTCTAGTCTCCCTCTTTTAAATTACTGATTGCAATTCATGACACTTGGGGTTTTGCAGTGGAGTTCACCTAATGGAGATTACAATTGTTGTTTTCTTCTCTTTTTAATTTTAACCTTGTAACTTTTTAAAGATTTCCCATGATTTTGAATCAGTTTCTTCATTTATGAGTAAAAATTTGCAGGCACGTAACTTTCAAACTGAAATGTTTTCCCCCTCACTCTTAGATTTGATGTTACTGAGTCTGATGTCTGTATTATAATAATTCACCTCCTAACAGGATTTCTTGGATCTGATTTTTGGAATGATACGGTAAATGATAACAATTGGTTTTTCCTGGGAAGCAGTGGTGTAAATTCTATGGAGGCAGCCCTTTTTTGTCATGCACACTAAAACTGAAAAAGGCAATTGTTTTACTAATGATATTTTCCAGACATTTGTTTCAATATATGATGATCTATAATAGCTCAATAGAAGACACATTCAGTCAGATTATAAAGCTTCCTTCTGCCCTCATTTTAAAAAAATACTTTGTTTTGAAACATGGATGTTTTCTTCCTTTTTTTGTGTGTAAAATATACAGAACTGACATAATCTCAAGAAAAAAGTGATGGAATGTTGGAGCAACTCATTATGTATAATCAGAATAAATTTTGTTCTTTTGTTAGAAACCTTTCCACCAGGAAAAAGAATTACGGAGATAGCTACTTAGAAATATACACTCACACTTTGATTAGCTACTACATTCATTTATGACCATTCGCAAATATGAGGCTTATAAAAAAAAAATCCAACCCACTTGTGTATATTTGCAATCAAATTTTGTACAGCTGACACTAACCCACACTGAAGGACAGTAATGCTGACAGCAGTAAAAATAGAACTTTATCTAAATGAGATAGCAGCAGCTAGTAATCTTCACAGCAACTCTCTCCCTATTTCTGTTACATAGTTCACATAGTGACCATTTTGCTTAATGACCTGTTTATTGAAACAAAACGTTGTCACTAAATGAGGAATGGGCATATTTATGTTCATACAAATATTCTCATTCATCCTTTGCAGTTCCTTGACCTCAAGCTTAAGAAAGAATCTAGTCTCCTTTCCAAAATGTATAACAAGTAAATTTCTTATAAGTTTAAATACTGTCATCTATCACTTCTTTCTAAAATACTAGGAAAAAACATTTTTTAGTTGTGCCAAGTTTTTGTTATTTTGTGATGTCCATTACAAAAATGGTTTTTAACAGTTCTAATGGGGCATGTTGTTATAAACATAATCTTATATAAGCAAGTATATTTATTCCTTGAATTCATTTCCTTCAGACTGATAATTGCAAATGAGTTCCAGAGAGAACTGTGGGAAATCCAGGGGGCCTTGCTGCATGATCCTGCCAAAGCTCTGGTTATATCCTGGAACCAAAGGGCAGCCAAAATTTTGAATAGTATTGTGCCTATGTGGCTTCTCTTTACCCTTTGATCCCAACACTCTTCATGGTTCACAGGAGAACTACAAGTTCTGAAAAGGGCTAAATGACTAATAGAGCACTTCTGAAGGAAAACAAGATATGAATCCCACTGTACACAAGTAAGAGCTGCTATTAAGGCATACCTCATGGCAGTAAGAGTGACAGAACTCCATTATTTCTTGCTCTTACTGCATCTGCAGAGTGTTACCCAATGACCCTGTTCAGAATAATCCAGTCCCTCTAGGAACTGAATTGGGAGTTCCTGCAGTCAGTCACCCAAGCCCTGGTGATCCCTGATTTGTACTACTGAAACAGGCTCTGTATTGGTCTACCTTGAAGAGTATCCAGAAGCTTCTGCTGGTGCATAATGCAGCTGGAGTTTTAAAGACCCAGAGTGGCCCATATTACACTTGCCAGTTTCCTTCTGGGTCCAATTCAAAGTGTTGGTTATCATCTATAAAGACCTTCATGGCAAGGATCCAGGTTATCTGACGAAATCGCTAATTCCAGTGGGATTAGCCCACATTGGCAGAAGAGACATGCTACAGATCTCATCAGTCAAGGAATTTCAAATGTCAGGATCCAGGAGAAGAGCCTTTTCTGCTGTGGCACCCACCCTCCAAGATGAGATCTTCACCCTCCCTTCTGGTCTTCTGAAAGGGCTTGAAGACCTGGCTCTGCCAGCTGACCTGGAGCCCCAATGGGAGAGTGACATCTTGGAGGTCGTTAATGGATTGGTCAAACCTCACCCCTTTCCTATGCACACTTTGCTCCCTTCCTCTCCATCTTGATCAATTGAATTTTAACAAATTTAAATTTATAGTTCTCATTTATTGTTTTGATTTGTTATAATGTATGACTGTTGCAACAGCAATTGGGCAGCATAATAAAGAAATAAATTTCTACAAATATTGATTTTGAAAAGGAAAACCTCATACAGAACTCATTTCCAAAATAACATGATTGGTATATTGACAGCTCGAAATGTTAATCCTTTTAACGACAGATTAAAATGAGATATTTGCAATAGCTGCAATTCAGATATGATTTCTTGCAGTACAAAATATGAATGAGAGTTTGTATATTTGGGGAAGAAGAGTTCAAATAAATCTTTCAGACTATCATGCAGATATTTATTGTTTCTACTCTATGGAAGGAAATAGCAATATGCATATGACATAAGAAAATGTGGATCATTGATGAGAGGAATATGAGACATAAATCAACGTGAAGTATTGCAGAACACTATTTGACGCCTACATGGAATTCCTTAATTCTTTTATGACTCAAAAAGTAGCCAAAGTATTAAAAAGACTTTAAATTACCAGATAATTGGGATAATAATTAGAATGTATTTGTTTCTTAAGTTTTACAACTATATTTAATCTTGGTTGTAATAGTATCATCCCATGAAAATATCAAATGCTAAAAGCAGTTTGCTAAAGCCCACAGATCAAATGCAATTGAGGCAGTGAGTTTTGTAGTTTGAAAAATGTGTAAAACTTATATTATTCAGTGCAATCAACAACATCTTAAAAAATGTTTCTCAAATTCTATGGTCACAGTCTACGGGACAGCTGACATATTTTTGCTATCAAAATAGAATATTCTTTATCTTCTCAGATTTTTAAATAGTTAGTTAGTTGTAGTTGTAGTTAAGTTTATTTATAGGCCGCCCTTTTCCCTGAGGGGACTCAGGGCGGCTAACAACTTGTATGGGAGGGGGAAACATACAATGACATATAAACACAATGTATAATTAAAACCAAGCAACATTCATTCAACATTCGGGTGGGGGCAAATAATAGGCAAATGTGAACTGTGAAC
Organism: Thamnophis sirtalis; assembly: GCF_051295495.1. Lineage (NCBI taxonomy): Eukaryota > Metazoa > Chordata > Lepidosauria > Squamata > Natricidae > Thamnophis > Thamnophis sirtalis. Next base: position 62,389,662 of record NW_028261387.1, read on the forward strand.
ACTGGATAAATTAGAGACCTAGGATCAAACATAGAATGTAGCACTGCATTAAAATAATCAAGACAGTTTACAGAATATTTAAAATGAACAAGGAAGGAAGACACCCAAATGGAGGCAAAGTAAAATCACCAACATATTATATAAGATTGAGGTGTAATACATATCTTTCCTCCCACAACCCTGGCATCCATATTTATGTGGCTCAAAGTAATTTTATCATTAAAACTTAAATAAACCCAGTCATATTTAAAGCAAATTCAATTATATATTTAGTATTTTATTACCAGTCACTTCTTACAACATTTTTATTTAAGAAAATGTATATGGCCATCCAACTCACTCTCAGTGACTCTATCACTTAACAGATACATTATATTGCCAAAAGTATTCGCTCACCCGTCCACATAATCGGACTCAGTTGTGAGCGAATACTTTTGGCAATATAGTGTATGTCTACCTACTGCATATATGATATCTAAAGGGTATCTGTTGTCATTTTGGATACAATAGTATTTTTTGACTGAATGGTATTTCAGTCACCAATCTAAGGTTTGGAAATATTGTAGTTGTTACCTAATTATCTGAAGTCATATATTTGGTGTATAAATTGATGGAAAATGAAGGTGTTTGTTATTAGGAATATCAGCTTAGGTTGCTCCATTTGTAATAATAGTATTTCACTACACTTCTAAATGTGAATGCTCTAAGTGTGATCTTCAGATGCTGATTATTATAGAACTTCTTTTATATAGGACACAAATATATATAAACAGTTTTGAAAAAATATTGTGGTGTTTGACTTCATGTGCAGTTTCATTATGGCCATCTGGCATGCCTGCCATTCCTACAATTTTAGCTGTTGTTTTTTTCCTCCTAAATTCCTGTAACATCTTATTTTTTTTCTTTTTGTCTGATATATGATCTATGCAAGGTTGCTTAATCTAATTTGATATATATGCATGTCTTTTGATGTATGGATCTGTGTACCTGTCTCTGGGGTTGAATATAGGTATAAAATATATGTAAGAGTTCTTGCCAGGACTTAGATTTCTATTTGAACTTTCTGAAACAATAATTGGATATTAGTGGATAATTCCCAAATAACCCATATTACCCACCATATCATAAACTAGCTATTGTGCTACTAGTGGTCAAATATCAAATACACTTTTCAGAAATTATCAACTGCACATTTAAACATTTGCTTTCATTCTTTACATATGAAATGGCCTACATTTATGTTAAATACAATAATATTTTCCTAAGCAATTGTACTTTGGGGGCTTGAAACATCATAAAAAGTGGAAGATGTCTTTTTGTTGGTGTATGTCAAGATGTGCATTTTATCTGTACTACATTTATTTTTCTGAATATCACGGATTCTCCTGAGAAATGAGTGTTTTGTTGGCAGGAAGAAATGTGGTTTGGCACTTGCAGATCAAAGCTTTATCTTTGCCTTAAGCTCAAGAAGAACTTGGAAGAAGGATGGTAGCCAGGAAGAATGGCATGTTTGGAATAAAAAAAAAAGCACAAATTAGCCTGAAGAGAGATGCCTTGAATTTCTATGAATGGGCAAGAGCATAGGCAAGCACTTACTGCCCTGGGTTGCACGGACCCCAATACTTTTCATATATATCCAAGCTTTCTTCAAAAGTTGTTAATAAATTGTAATATAACATCTGTATAATATTCAAGTTAACTGTACAAGTAGTCCTCAACTTACAACCCTTCATTTAGTGATTATTCAGATGGCACTGAAAAATATAACTTATGCCTAGTTTTCACACTTACAATTATTGCAGCATTCCTTATTGTTGTTAGTTGCAAAGTTGCGTCTCGCCCACCCCATGGACAATGTTCCTCCAGGCCTTCCTGTCCTTTACCATCCTCTGGAGTCCATTTTAAGCTCACATCTACTGCTTCGGTGACCCAATCCAGCCACCTTATTCTTTGTCATTCCTTTCTTTTGCCCTCAATCTTTCCCAGCATTAGGCTCTTCTCCAGTGAGTCCTTCCTTCTCATTAGGTGGCCAAAGTATTTGAGTTTCATCTTCAGGATCTGGCCTTCTAAAAAGCAGTCAGGGTTGATCTCCTCTAGGACTGACTGGTTTCATCACCTTGCAGTCCAAGGGATTCACAGGAGTCTTCTCCAGCACCATAGTTCAAAGGCAGCATCTCCATGATCATGTTATTAAAATTTGGGCACTTGGCAAGTGGAATGTATTTATGACAGTTGCATTGTCATGCAATCACCATTTGTATCCTTCCCAACTGGCTTCTGATAAGCAAAGTCAATGGGAGAAGCCAAGTTCACTCAACAACCAGATGGCTCATTTAACAACTGCAGTGATTTGCTTAACAACTATTGTACTCACTTGCTCTGAGATTGAAGTTTTGGGCTCAGTTATGGTTGCAAGTCAAGGACTACCTGTATTTAATTAAAGTACATTAAATAAAATTGAATTTACTCTTTATACTACTTTTACCTGTTCCATTATCTTGATTCTACCTATGTTTAAAGGACAGTTTCCAGAGGCCAAAGACCAACTGTGGTTCTTGGCCTGAAAAAAATTGTACATCTTTGAGGAAGAGCTTTACATGGGACACACAGACGGAATAGACCAAAAGTATGATGTGATGATTCATACACCAACTTAAAACTATGATTTCAAATTGTGATTACTTATGGGTTCACATAGTCAATCTTCATTTAGCATAATCTGTTTATTTAAAGCGTCATGACTCAATTCACTGAAGTCAGCAGTATTAAAAAATTAAATCGCTACAGAATGAAAGAAGAAAGATATCCATTGAATTCATTATTTTTCTTAAAAGCTTTCTATCTAAATTCTTTTTACTGGTAGGCAAGGTTTAAATTTCTACAACTTCTTGTCATTGTTTGGTATAAATAAAACTTTTAACATTCCTACCTGCACTTCTGTACAGCCAAAGGATTGGTCGGAAGGAAAATTCTGAACGTTTCTCTTGTAACTAAATCATTCAATGTAATGAGAAAGTCACATTTACATTTTAGAACCAACTTGAGTGTTGTAGAAATTTAAACCATTGCTGGTTCTCTATTTATCACCTATGTGCTCTTATGGCAATTTAGAGGTGTGGCATTGACGACTCTGACTGAATAAAACAGGAGAATATACTGTAAATTAATACATACAAATAAACTAGCTCTGTACTGTTAAGCCAATGAGCTGCATTAGTTATATATTTTTAAAAAATATTTTGCTTTATTTTTTTCCTCTTGTTCCACTTATTCTTTGTTTCCTCTCTCTTACCTTGTGCATGATAAACAAGAGCTGCTGTGCCTGCAAAATTATTTAAAATTGCTTTGAGTAATTCTTCTTTTTTGGCTTTTTTTGTACCTAATCAGAATTGATGTGACTGAGGTGCAAGTCTTCATAATAAGCATGCATTTACTGGCAGCGATTGGAGGACCTACATTTTGGCAAACTATGGTAATTTTGTCCATCTCTATCTTATATCTTTTAGTCTTCTATTCTAGAGAAATTCATTTCTCTATATATTTATATTATTCTTATTTTTGTTGGAAAGATTTTAATAAAATGCTGGGATTCAGTCAAAATCTCTTCCATAAGAAATCATTTTGACTGGTATCTAAACAGGTTATACTAATATACTGGATAATTCAGTGGCACATACTAGTAGACTGTAGATGCATAAATTAAAAATTGATAGATTGGTAAACCTATGCATCATTTGGAGAGAGGCTTTGCATAGTACTAGGATTATGCAAGGAATGGAAAGTACATTTTCTTTCTAACCCAGAATAAACCATTATATTCCAGAAGTTATGCTGAATCATTTCAGTTAGCCATGATTCAGCAGAAACAAAACTAGAATATTTTGATTGTTCTAGCTATTAGGTGATCAAAATCTGGAACAACCCCTGAGTATTTGATGGGTGAGTATAGCAAGGGCTGTCCCCCTTTCACTCTTTCTTTTCAGTAGCCTTCAGTGAGTTATATCCTATCAGCTTCACCTCCAGTCTCTACCACCTGTGTTCAGACTCCTTAGCCACTGCTAACGTTTTTGGTTTTTTTCTTAACTCCACTCCCAACCAATCACATTTTGATTTCTAACTAATGGAAAAAAGGGCCCATTTTGTTCCACATATAGACAAAGCTCAAGCATGGAACACCTAAGACCAGCTGTTCTGTTCAGTTTATGCATGGAGTATTATGTACAGTCTTAGATAGCCCCTTTCCAAACATGCAGTTTTGAATATTGAGGCAATGTGTGAGGCTTTTTCCCAATCTTTGGCCGGGGTGGGTGGGTGGGGAGAGACAAAGTAACCCTAACAAGCCTTTGAGAGACATGCCTGTCTCGACCCTCAGCTGTGGATTCAGAGGGACAGCTTGCAAAGAATCTCCAATTGGCATGCATAAATCATCTAATGTAAGTCTTATACTACAAATGCAATTCAAACAATGGTAAAGAAACAACTAACACGATAATTTGGCTGCCCTAGATGCTTGAACATGTTGTTTTATCTATAACAATTGTTTGTGTCATATGTTTGTAAGTTATCTAAATATTGAAAATGAATAATTGGTGAATATTATAATATATATTACAGTAAAAGCAAATAAAATAACAAATTATTTTAAAAGTTGCTGAAATGCTCATTTCAAACAATATTTCTTTCATTTGGTACCCTTAGCTACTTAAATTGTTTTTTATATTGGGTAAAAAAAGGCATAGTACTAGGTGTACTAAATAAAGAAAAATACTGTATATATCAGTATATACTCAAACATTCTACTTTTCTTTCTGTATCACTTTATGTTTACATGATAGTTGCACAAAATGCATTCTAATGGTATTATTGAAGTATTCTGTCCAAAAGTTAAAAGAGAAACAAACTGAATGGGACAGCAGCCTTCTTTACCACATTTCATACTAGTGTAGTCCTAGAATATTCAGAAAGAGATTTACAATGTATTGTTGTGGCCTCCCTTCGGTTTTGTTCATCTTAACATGTGAGTGAATAATGAAATGTCTGTAGTCTCTAAAAACCAAATGAATGAAGGCACAAATGCTTACAGCGTGATGAGGAAGAAGTATTTTTTTTACTTTGCATCAGTCTTTGTAAGGGAAATGGATGCTGGAACTGCTCATGTGTGATGTATGCTGCCATTATACAATTTAAAAAAGCTATCTGTTTCATGAGAAAATGTATTAAATACATGGAACAAATATTATGCCATAAATAAGAAGTTGGATAATAGGCTCACTAATACAGTTACAAACAGGATGGTTTTAGATCACGCACACTGCAAATAAATGAGAGGGCTTACAGCTTACCCATGCTAATATTTAGTTTGTAAAAAAAACATTACCAGCTTGTGTGAAATACATAACTTTGATATTTTATGCAATATATTTTATATTTGAAAAAGGCATCTAGAATCCCAAGAATTTTATTTTTCTTGGGGGCAGGCCGACCACAAAAGAATTGCAGCTAATTTTGGCATGGCTATTACAATTGCGCTATTTTTTGCAATTGTGTAAACACTGCCTTACTGTATATACATAACCATATACACACTTGCCTATATATAACTTGCCTTACCTTAATGAACACTATAATATTTATTTCTGAGAAAGCCTATATTAGAATGATAATGTAAGAAAATAAAAGTCATGTAGAATAAGTACAGCAGACCATCCACCTATAGCCCATTATTTGAAAATTATGTTTATAATTGAAAAATGGAAACATTTCTTCACATGATACCATTTAGTGTATAAAGTTTAAATGCCTGTTTTGTGTGCAGAAGGGAGTAGGTTCAATTATCTTCAGACTGGTCTAAAATTCCACAGAGCCATTGCAATGTTACTCTACTGTAGTATTCTATGTTCTTATGAAACTAACAACAATTGGATAATGTAAATTATTGTAGGTCAAGCCATCATTATTATCCATTAATCCTTGTTTACAAGTAGTTCTTGTTGTAAACTACTTGTTTACAAGTAGTTCTGACCATCAGTTGCTATACATGGAACCATGATTCCATATCAATGCCACCTGCTTTGTTCTGTCCAGAATACTACAAAATTATCCATTATTGCATTCACATGCAGCTCTTTTTTTTTCTTTTATGCCTGTGACATAGAATTTTGGAATATATCCAAAGATCTTTTCCTCATTCTTCTGTGAATTTCAAAGAGCTTTCTTCCCTGAACACACAATTATTTTCATTATGCCATTTCTTACTTCAAAGACAATATCTATTATAACAATTAAATCTTGGTTCCTGATTATGCTGAAATAGGCATTCAAATGTTTAGTCCTTCCATTCAGTTATTATGGTCACATATAGGTCTAGTATTTCATAGAAATAAAAAAAAACTCTGAAAGGTAAAGTAATATATTCCAAAGGTTTTTTTAAAGCCCTGTTCCAGAAAATTCCTGGATACAGATTTAGAAAAGTGGAATGTTTTGAGTTCATTTGAAATCTAAATCTAAAATAAAATAAAATTAACATTAAATATTTAAACTGTTTTAATATTTTCCTTTCTTGTTAAGATTCCAGTGTTAAACATTCACATGAAAATACTTCCAGCTATTTGTACAGTAGCAGGAACCATATTCTCTTGTACAAACTACTTTGGTGTGATCTTCACAGGTGGAGTTGGCAAAAATGGATCAACTATAGCAGTAAGCGCTTTTCTGTTTTGTTTTGTATTTTAATGTACATTATTCTTCTATTTTCTCTTCTGTATAATCCTTCCTTCCTTTCTTTTTTCCCCCAAAGGCTCATAGGGGTTATTTAAAGAAAAATCAGTTCATTTGACGGGGAAATTAGTGTCAGGCATTTGAAGAGGAAATGAGTGTCAGTAAAAATTAACATTAAAATAATAAATTCTCAATAGCATCGTAACATATTTTTAAAAAAACAAAGTTCTGTGTTCTCCAGTGCATCCTAACATTCAAAGCATGTCCTTCTGGATTAGATGAGAAGCCAAACTCAGAACAAAAGAGGTAGACTGGATCTCTATGGTCAGGCACAGGGTTTGCAATAAATATCAGTTTCCTAGTTTTGAGTTGTCATCAGATGTCATTCTCAAGCAAAATTACTTGGGTCAATCTGATTCTATATGATTTAAAATAAAATAGTCTTATTTTAAAAATTTTGAAGACTAATTAATAAGATCCTACACTACATTATTAGTAAAGGAAAGAATATACAGCATCTAAATAAAAATTCCAATATAATATAGTGACTAAGAAAAGAATTTATATGTTATAGAAGTGCATCATTTTCTATTACAAATTTCAAACTTCTTATCAGAGATTGATTTTATACATTTTCATAACATAAAACACATCACAGTCAAGAGTGTTTGTTCATACTCCTTTGGTTATTAGAACACCACTGATCTAAAAATAAACTAAGACCAGTTGTCTTTGGAGCATATTTTGCATTAATTTAGATGAGTGTTTAATATATACAGTGGTGTTTAAAAGATTATGAACTCTTTTAAATGTTCAGTATTTCTGCATGTTTGACCTAAAATATGATCTGTTCCCCACACAAATCCTGAACTAGATTACCCAATTAAACAAATGAGTAAAAAATGCACATGTTCATTTATTTAATTAGGAAAATGATTGAAAACTGTATGTTTGTGTTTGGCAAAATGTGTAAACCTCTAGGATTATCAGTTCATTTGAAGGGGAAATGAGTGTCAGGCATTTCAGGCAATGGGGTGATGATCAGGTGTGGCTGTAAGAAGTTCTGCCTTATTTAAACAAAATAATTCTGGGGTACCAGTATCAAAGTCTGATCTTTGCAACATGTGAAAATGTGTCATGGTTCAAACAAAGGAGATTTCTGGAGATCTCTGAAAAACAATTGTTAGTGCTCACCAGGCTGAAAAAGGCAACAAAATTATTCCCGAAGAATTTGGACTCATCAGTCCATTATTAGGTAGATTGAATATAAGTAGAAGTAATTTACACTTCATTACTCTTCTCAAGACTGGACAAACAATGAAGATCACACCAATAGCAAAGTGTGTAATAGACTGGTAGGCTTCAAAGAAACCCAGAGTGACATCTAAACAATTAAATTCCTCCCTTGCATTGGTGAACATGAGAATACTAAACAATAGTGTACATAGCGGGATTGTAAGGACAAAGCTACTAGTCTCTAAAAAGAACATTGCTGCCCATCTAAAATTTGTGAAAGGAGACATTGATAATCACCATGACATCTTAGCTGCACGATGTTCAATAGTTTCTTTGGGGCTGATTATTTATTTATTTTCTTTTAATTATTTTTGTTTTTCTTCAGTGTTACTCTGTTCAGAGTCTTTTTGAAACTGAGCAACCACAATTTTAAATTGGAGAATTAAATAAATTAGATAAATGTATGCTTATTCATCTTTTGCATCTTAACTAAATATTGTAGGTCATATGGTTCTTATTAGTTCCCCACTGACTTTGAAAAAGTTTCAATGGGATTTAGTTATAATTAAAAGGTATGTATGTATGTATGTATGTATGTATGTATGTATGTATGTATGTATGTATTTTTGACCAAGGTGTGCTCTGGAATGCTGCATTTGCATTTATGTTATATGCCCAGCATTGTAAATTAATATTAAATCTCTTTCCTATGTAGGGAACAAGTGTCCTTTCACCATTTCTTCATATTGGAACTGTCATTACATTAGCTGCCATGATCTACAAGAAATCTGCTGTGGAACTTTTTGAAAAACATCCTTGCCTCTATATACTGACTTTTGGGTTTGTTTCTGCTAAGATAACTAACAAACTAGTGGTAAGTATTTCTTTGTGCTTTTAACTCATTTTCTATGAAATGCTGTATTATTACAAGTTTATTCTTTTTTTTCTCCCAGTCCACAATTATTAGTGTATGTGGTGACACTTCAACAGGGTTTATCTTATGACTGGATTAGTCCTTAAAGAGAAACATTTATTAAATGTACTATATGTAGTTCCTTCCACCATAGACATTATTCATTCTGATTATAAATAACAAATGCTTGTTTTTTCTCTGTAGGTTGCTCATATGACCAAAAGTGAGATGCACCTTCACGACACAGCATTCATAGGTCCAGCACTTTTGTTCTTGGATCAATATTTTAATAGCTTTATTGACGAATACATTGTACTATGGATTGCCTTGGTAAGTGGCAAGTTCATTTTTAAGATACATGTATACATCCTTGATTTTCTATTGACAATGTTGGATTCATAATTATTACTATATTATTTATAAATTTGCATGCCACCCATTCTCAACAACTCTGGACAGTTCACAACAGCAACAAAAAAATATAATAAAATCAATAATACATAAAAAATAAAGATAAATGATGGCAAGCTCAATAAAGTGAAGTGAAAACCAGGTCTTCATGATTCTTCTAAACAACAGCAAGGTGGGAGCCATCTGGATCTTAAGGGCAACTCTATTCTTAAAGGCAGGTAGTGCTACAGAGAAGCCATGCTTCTGTAGTACTGAGGTGACATTGTTAAATTGAAGGAAACCAGAATGCAGCAACCCTGCAGATGTTAGGGAGACAGCCAAACCCTCTAATACCGGGGTCTTTTGCCATGTAGAGCTTTAAAGAAGCATTCATAACCTTGAATCACACCCAGAAACAAACCAGTATAATTTTCCACATCTCTGGAGCATGCCTACAGATAATCACCCTCAGCAGAAAACGACAAGTAACTTAATGTTTTAGATTGCACAATAAAGTAATGTCATCTGTAGCTTGAGAAAGGAGAATTTTTACAATAGAAACATGTTATTTATAGTCTTCTGAACTTAGAGTCTGAGAAAGTTATACTGAGAAATCACAGCTAAGTATCATAGACCAGGTATCAATCGTTCCCCTTTGGCTATGTGCATTGGAACAATAATCCATAATGTTCATCTTTTTAAAAGTAAGCCAGTTTTTCTAAAGAAATATAACATTTTGCAGTTCCCTTCAAATCCTCAATAAAATATTGTCATTTGAAGAAAATATAATTAATTTTAGACATGTTATCAATTAGGTTTTTAAAATGCTCTTTCCTTGTTTTAGTTTTTAATGATTTTTTAAATTCTTCATTTTTTATTCTTTAAGATCATGTTGATTTACAGAGTTGGAAGAGACCTTGTAGGTCGTCTAGTCCAACCCCCGCCCAAACCCTACACCATCTCTGACAATATTATGTAATTGATATTAAAGTGTTAAAAATTACTGATATTTCAATCACTGATACTATTTGAGTTTTCATGTCACACATTTCACTTACTGCATAGTTAACTTAGCCTTTCTCCAAAGTGCTCAGGACAATAGTTGCCATATTTTATCCATGTTATAACCATATCACGAAAGATTTATTTGAATGATAAGGGATTTCAACATAGGCTTGCGGTTCTGTCTTGTGAAACTATACAGCTTTCATAGACCCGTGCCCATGATTAAGAAAAGGTTGGTGTTTTTGTATTGATGATGGAATCCTCTAGCCTAGAATATTAAAAGAATCCCATATCTCCAGTAGAGAAAGTCAAGTCATAAACCCTAAGATCTCCACAGTTGCATTGGAGCAAGAATGTTGGGGACTTTCTCCTTTTAGGAAAATATAAGGCAGGTGAGATTGGGCAGCGTAATCTCGCAAGCATTTCAATTGCAAAAGGGCAAACTAAACTGGCTCACTCCTACCAAGTGAGACTTTATTTTATTTTGCATGAAATGACATCATGGTAGTACATCCTTTAGGAACATGCCTGCCCTGTCCTCTAGCTTAGGCTGCTGGGGTACTGGATCTTTCCCAGCTCCAACTTCTGCTTTAAAATGCAGGTAAAAAATGTTTCTTTGGTCAGGACAAGATAAAATCTTATTGAAGAGTGTATCCTCATGTTTAAAATGATGGGTTCAAAACACAAAAGTATAAATTGTGCGTAAGTTTTTATGTCCAAATCTCACACGTTCTTATATTGTCCTTTCAGATTTTTTCTCTTTTTGATTTACTCCGATACTGTGTCAGTGTCTGCAATCAAATTGCTTCCCATCTTCACATCAGTGTCTTTAAGATCAAGACCTACAGTACGTATTCAAATCATCACTAGGTTATTGCAATAACTAGTAGCTGTTTTCTACAAGAGAGAATGCGGTTCTATTGAGGAGCCTACAGAAACTGCAGCAGATAGGAACAAATCTAATTTATAATAATGTTGTATAACTAATTTTGTTACTGATGACACTCCCTAGTTAGACAGTCCTCCAACAAAAGGAGAATCCCAAGTATTCTCCAAATGTCTATATTACCAGGTCCATGGGTGTGTTACCTAGAGAAGCATGCAGAGAATAAGGCTTTGTCATTGTAATTACCGGTACCTTGACCTCAGATAAATGGATTCCCAACAACAGGAATTTCTAATACAGTGTATTTACAAGCTATAAGCCTATTTGCTTTTAATTTAATTATCCTTTAAAGTGCTCATTTAATACTGTCCCAAAAGTATAATTATTAATTGCCTTGAGAAACTCTGGCATCTCACTACCTTTGGTGGCTGGAATACTTTGGACTTGAGCCTAGATTCATCACCAGTTGCTGATAACTGTGGTTAGTTTTTAAGAAAACAGATACTTCATGTTATTTGCATTGTCTCTGGAAGCTAGCATCTTGAAATGCTATCTTTGGAAGCAATCCACTGTGGCTGATCATTTTGTCATTGCACATTGTACACAGCCACTGTGCTTGATAAATTACATCTTTTGTCTTTAAAAAATTCTAACCCTAGTCCCCTAAAATGTGGGATGATTGTCAGCATGCAGTATAGTGTGTTATCTGTCAATTTATTTTTTAAAATAAACACTTTAAAATAAATTTTCAGGTTTTTTTCAGTGGAAAGTCTATACAAAATTTGCAGTTACTTTTTGTATAAAATTTATGCAAAATATTTCTGTTTAATAAATGAAAATTCTCATAACTATAATAATCCTTGTGCTCTTATGTTTTGATCAATCAGCAAAATATTAATTTGAACTGTTAAAAGTATATTTGTGCAGTTGAACTATATTAGCAGTAAGTAATCAAAACCCCAGACCCAAAGCAAATAAGGATCATTGCAGTGTTTCTTACATAAATAGTACATACACTATGGGACCCCACCAAAATAAGTCACCCTGCAAGCAAAAGTGATGCACTGATAATTATACATTTCAGGAAAGGGAAACAATGATGCAGGCATATATATTCATAAGTAATAGATGATACACTATCCTACATATTTGTAAGTATTTGATCTGGGGTTACTTCCTGCCCTTATGCTGTCTGCTATCTTCAAAAGAGAACACTTGTCTTAGTGGGAAGAAACAATTCAAAATGAGCACCAAATCCCAAGAGGAAGAGATTTTTCATCTTGAGAACATATTTATATTTTATTTTATTTTCTACTGAAATAATTGCAACAGTGTAGTATTTTTATTAGGCATGGCTCAGTGGTGGGATCCAAAAAAATTTACTACTGGTTCTGTGAGCATGGCTTGTTGGGTATGACGTGGCTTGGTGGGTGTGGCAGGAGGATACTACAAAATCTCCATTTCCTCCAGATCAGCTGGGAGGCAGAGAATAGATGGGAGTGGGGCTAGTCAGAGGTGATATTTACTGGTTCTCCGAACTACTCAAAATGTCCGCTACCGGTTCTCCAGAACTGGTCAGATCCTGCTGAATACCACCTCTGCCATAGCTAGAATGAAGTATATGAAGTGTCTGACTCAAGAAATCAACTTGTTTTTACTCTCTATTATGTAACATTGAGTCAAATGTAACCAAGGAAGAAATTAGTAAAAATTATATCTCTGAAAAATAATGTATACCAGATACCAGATAACAAATACCAAGTTTCATGCTCCAATATTACTGGAAGTTTATAATGATACCTTTCTACATAACATTTCTCTAGCCATACTCTCAAGTTTAAAAGATTTTGAAGGCTCTTTAAACATTTGCTATCTTGGACAAGCCAACAAACATTGATGCAAAAATATTGACAGTGACTAGCATATAGGTTATACACACTGTTTCTCAGATTTTTCAATTTATAGAGTCTAGTTTTAAAAAAAGGTTGCCATGCATTTGATACTAAATTGCTGACATTCTTGATATGTATTCACAAAAAATGAATTGAATTAAATTAGCGGTGGTTTTGCCCTCAATAGTATACGTCTACATACACTTCTGGGGCAATTTAATTCTTTCTTGTATTCCATGATAATTTTTAGGTGGCTATTTTTTGCAATTTGTTTGTATGAGTAGACTTATCTAACCCATATACCGTATTTGAACCAGTCCTCTTTTCTTTTATATTAGCCAGCTATAATCTTTTACACTCATTCATTGGTTTTCTTAATGTCCAATAATCTGTAATGTATTCTCTTTATTTCTTTCCATCCATTCATGTGGCCTAGTGGAATATCCCTCCCCCCCCCCAAAAAAAAATCTATTGTTGATCTTCACAATCTTTCTTCTGAAGATCGTGTATCAGGATGTCTCATGGATGCACTTTACCTCGTTTTTAAATTTGATGTTGAATCATTGGCTTATTTTATTAAACAAACCAAGAATATTTCAACATACAGTAACAGCTAGAAATGAACACAAATCTTTATTATACCCTAATAATATAGGTACATTTATATCCATTTTAGGATAAGAAGCACTATGTAGCATGCAGAAAAGGCGTAAGAAATAGTCAACAAAATGTAAAGACACAAAATAAGGAAATATAAATATGAATAAGATTCTTAACAATTTATTTTGGTTCATTTGTAATTGAAACTAAAAAAATGGATATATTGCACCCATAACTGAATGTTTCCTTTGAATAACTATTGCCAGATATTTAAAATAATTCAAAGGACAGTTAAAAACTCCAATTAAGTTTTGAAAACATTGAGTTGTTCCAAGAGAAATTAGAATTGTCTAAATTTGCAAACAGCAGTACAGTAAAACTTTTAAAATATCACCATATCTGCACTTCATCTGATTAAGTAGTCTGGATGATATACATATGTTTACATTGTTTACATCAGTGTTTTTCAACCTTTTTTGTGCAAAGGCACACTTTTTTCATGAAAAAAATCACGAGGCACACCACCATTAGAAAATGTTTAAAAAAATTAACTCTGTGCCTATATTGACTATATATAAAGTAATTTTCCCACGGCACACCTTACATTATGTCACGGCACACTAGTGTGCCGCGGCACAGTGGTTGAAAAACACTGGTTTACATCATATGCATCTTTTGTGTAATGATGTAATCATGCCAATGGTATAATCAGATCATTATTCAAATGAAATAAAATGACATAAATTGAAGCAGGTTACAAATTCAGATTTAACAAACATTTAGGAATAATAGATTCATCTCCCAAATAGTCTTTTGAATTGAAATTTTATTGTGTATTCAATTAAATCTTGGAATTTTGACATGAGACATTAGCAACATCTAAATTTGTAAGTTATTGTCAGTACTGGGATGTGTTTCAAATAATTCCAAGTCAATCATATTCTTTAACAGTTAAGAATACTGTATAATAAAGCTGGATAGCATTTTTTTTAAAAACCCTGTAACGAAGAATTGGAGTATCACATATTAACAAAGCAATAGTTGAGGGTCAAAAATATTGTCTATTTCTCATCTTAGGATCAGACTAATTCAACAAGCACTATGTGTGCTTTAGTGTACAACAAAGAGAAGGGATTAAAACAGTTGGCCTGAGGAAAAATTTATTTATATGATAAGATGTCCACCACTGCTTTGTTTTCATTTCCTTAAGTGAATTAATAAATATTACAAAATATTACAAAGATCACAGTGTTTAAAGATGTAAATATGACTCTGAATTATATACAAAAACTTTGAATCACTCTGGATTTATGGATTTAATAAGCATGGAAAGGACAGCCAGCCAAAAGATTATGCTTCAATATTGTATTGGAAAGATGGTGAGACCCCAAGATTTAAAGTCTGGGACTGTCAATATAATATGCTTTCCTATTTAATAATTCATCCTCTATCAATGCAGTGGGAAAGACTGATTATACTGTTCTGTGCAGTCATTTTAATGGCATGTTTGTGGCGACAAAGAGATATGATTAGATAATTATGGTTTTTTTCACAGCTTGTGTTTTTTTTTAATCTTAAAAAAATATTTGGGTGAAGAGAACGTCCCCCTCTGAGTTGTACTTTAAATTGTCCTTTGCAGATCGCACAGTTTTTCTCCTGCCTATAAAAGAATTTGGATATAATTTCTTATATAATTGTGAATAGAGCATTGTCCTTCTTGGAAGCTCTAACATAGTTCATTAGCTAAAGAACCTGAGCATTTTATAAAAGACATTGCAATAGCATATTGAGCTAATTTTCCTGTAACTTTATATAAGCTTGATAGCTTGTCCTGTCAGAGGACTTGACTTGTACTCTCTCATTAAATTAACGTATTAAAAACTTCCTAAAAAGTACATTTTGTTAAATTTGACATGACATTCGACTTTCTATATACCACATTTGTTTTACTCAAATGTCTACAGCTCCTGACATAACTCCTACATATCAGATTTATATTCTTATATTGGAACCATACTACTCAGTGTCCATACTAGTATTTGTAATATATAAAGAAGAACTTAAGGTAAACTAAGGCAACCTAACACCATTCAACTGTGTTAGATTTCAGTTCTTATCATCTGTAGCTAATCTAGCTAACCATCAGATTGTTGAAGTCTCAAAAAATGAACACTGGATGTAGGAAATTGTTGATTTTTTTCTAGCTAAATTACAGCTTTGATTAGTATTTTCCAAATTAGCACAGGAACTTCACCAAGATTTAAGCCCCTAAGAATTTCATTGTAAATAGGAACAAATATGTATGATTAACTTTTCACTAGCAGTTACTTGTTATAACTGTGACACCACAATACCTCTTACAATGCTAGGAACAGCAACAGTCCCTCAAAGATAGCATCCTCAGATTTGCTTGTTCTCCTGAATCCCCAACGTTCAGTGCAAGAATGTGTGTCTCCCAATTCATTGATGTTTTATAGTGGTGGAATGGGGTGGACAACTTCCTTTACAAAGCTGACATGGTCACTAGGAATGTATTTGCTTTTATGTTTCTTTATTCCTATGTTCTTCAAGTCATTCTTTAATCCAATATTAGGGTTCTACTTCCCTCCTGTAAAATTTTTAATTGGGAAAATTTCATGTGATACCGGGACAAGCATTCCTGCTTAAAACATAGCAAAGTATAGAATGTATATAGAAATCTAACATACATTTTATAATCCCATCAATTACAACATTCAATATAAGATTTTTGGCCTGGAAACCAGTTTCATGAGAATAAAAATGTTTCCAAAGAATGTAATTGTCTCACTATTTCCATTACATTCTCTGCCTTATGCGTTATTTACTGCATCTGGCAAAATTTCCAAAAAATGTAGAATCCGATTATCAAAATAGGATTGTTTGATAATAGTTTTTATGCTGCTATATTCTTTCTCTGGAACTGCAGCTTTGATTGTCAGTTGGACTACAAAATTTCAGGCACGTAAAGAACAGCGTGTAATGCCAGCCACAAGAAAAAATAAAATGTAGAAAACAGTACCCAAGGTTCCCCATGGCTTTTCATGGTTCACATAGAAAGTACAGGTACTATCAGGACAGCTAACAACGGTATCTTTCACCTATGGACCTAATCCAGGTAGATGATCAGTTGCAGGCCTGCCTATCTCCAAACTTCTCTTATGAAAGCAAAGATTCAGGAGAGTCTCCTGTTCTTCTTTTCTTCTTGATATTCATTTAATTTCTGCTGAAAATATGCTGCAGTTAAAACAAAAGGTGAATTAGTTATTATGTTTGGAACATGTAAACATCCCTTACAATAATCTCCACACACGACTTTGGGTCAATATTCATTTGATAAAAAATATGACTTCTGTAACAATTAGGAAGCAATGGCCATGTGAGTCCCTGCAGTAAGAACAATAAGATAGGAATAAGTCTACAAAACATAGCAGGGAGGAGGTGGAAGGGATCTCCTCATCCCACACTTGGCATATTTAGTTTTGCTCACATATCAAACCTTTGCCATTTGCTACATCTTCCCGTATACCTGAAGCATTCAAAGCAGCATCTCAAATGATGTCAGGGTAGCATATGGTGGAAGATTACAGTATATCCTCAGCAAAAACAAAAAAACCTAACGATCTATTTACCTTTAGAAGTTGGATTAGGGCATGACTGCTATTCTCAATCTATTCCAGTGGTTCTCAACCTTCCTAATGCCGCGACCCTTTAATACAGTTCCTAATGTTGGTGACCCCCAACCATAAAATTATTTTCGTTGCTACTCTATAACTGTAATTTTGCTGCTGTTACGAATTGTAATGTAAATATCTGATATGTAGGATGTATTTTTATTGTTATAAATTGAACATAATTAAAGCATAGTGATTAATTACAAAAATATGTAATTATATATTGTGAAATATTTATTTCTAATTACAAATAAATGAAATTTTGTCTGGGAAATTTAAGAGCAGGCTCCCGGCTCTAAGTGAAAAGAGTGCCTTTCTTTTAAAAAGAAAAAGTAAAGAAAAACCAAAACAGCCACCAATTCTTTCTTCCTCCCTCCCTCCCTCCCTCCCTCCCTCTCTCTGTATGGCTCTTTGTCTCTCTCCTCCCTCCCTCTCTGTAATTATCTCTCTGTCTCTCTCTCCTCCTTCCCCCATCTCTGTCTATCTGTGTGTCTCTGTCTCTCTCCTCCCTTCCTCTCTCTCTGTGCTTCTCTCTGTCTGTCTGTCTCTCTCTCACACACACACATACACACACACACACACTGTGGTCACTCGCCTCCTGTTCTTCGGCTGCTGCACAAGCCCACGTGGTGTGCGCTGCCCTCTTCTCTCTTGACAGTTGCCTTGTTTCCAATGGAGGTGGTGGGGAATGCATGCGTTTTCCTCCCTCTGCATGGGTTTCCTACCCCCTATTGGTCCTGTTGTTGCTGGAGCCGCTTTTGCTGAATCCGGTGTGGCGGTGGGACTCGTGCCATCGCTGAGAGCTTCGCTGGCAGCCGCTTCTTGCCATTGCCGCCATGCCAGATTCAGCAAAAGCAGCTCCAACAGCAACGGGACATGCTTGGGGAAAGGAGAGCCGGAACTGACTGCCCGGGATTGTGTTTCTGCCACAGCTGTGAAAATGTCTGTTTTCCAGCCGCAGGAGGGAAGGAAAGAAGCCAGTCTTTGGAAAGAGCCTCCCTTCCCCTCCAGAGAGCCCATGCCGAAAGACAGGAGGGTGTGGGCTGGTTTGAATGCGGGTAAGCAGGCGGTTTGGGGCCAGCACCTTCTTCGCTCATTCGGGCAGACAGAGAAAGAAAGGAGGCTTGTGAAAAGGAGCACCTTCGCCCTCGACTATTGCATGTCTCCTTTATCCACCCACCCGAACTAGCAAAGAAGACAGGCCACTATACCGCCCGCTCGCATTCAAATCAGAGAAGAGGGAGCAGCCCACTCCTGGGCTGTCTGTCTCACTCACTCACTTAATCACTCACTCTTAAAAGTACCTGGCAGTACTCTCGGAGGGCTTCGGAGAGCTTTGGAGGACAGCTTCTGCAGAAGCCCCAGCGAGTGAGAACAAGTTTCCACCATTACAAAGTCTCCGAGGTTGTAATTGTATGGGGTGTGCGTACGCACCTATGTTTTCCACGGCGTGGAGCCGTGGCAACCCTCTGCATTGCCGGCAATGACTCTAGAGCCCATCTGTGGGGGATTGTGAGGAACGCGAGGGGGAGTCTAAAGTTTAGAGTTCCATTGGTCTTAGCGACCCCTGTGAAAAGATCATTCAACCCCCAAAGGGGTCGCAACCCACAGGTTGACAACCACTGGTCTATTCTGTGAGAAGTTTCTGCTAGCTGAGGAATTGTGGTCAGAATGTTAATGTCAAGGAAAAAAAGACATGGCCACAAGGGCCTAGGAATTTACCTTCTATGCACTTCTTGCTTTTTTCTGCTTCTTGAATAAATAATGAGAACATTTGAGTCTTAACAAATTTTTTCACAAATCTGCGGTTGGTCTTGGAGGTGATAGCCTTGCAAAATGATTGTTCTTGAAAGCTGCCTGTGCCATTTCTGCTCCATTTGATATATGCTGGATAGTGACCAATCATCCTCACAAAGAATTTTATAAAGGTGTCCGAAACATGTGTATTGAATTCCTCAGATGCTTGAAAAAGAAGAGGAGAGAGAGAGCATGTCAACATAAATATTTTCCCTATCTTAAAACTTGAAATGCTACCTCAGAAAATTCTACAAATCACATTGACTGGAACAGCTATCATATGGAAGCCAATTTAGAATGCCCTCATCAAATTGTGTACAGTGCCTCAAATGAAGATTTGAGATGCTTCCAGAATTGTGAAACTAGTCACCCTTTCCTTTTCAATCAGATATACAGTCTTAAAATTTTAATCAGCACATTACATCCATTCATTAATAACAATCTAGTGATGCTAAAGTGCCTCAGAGTGCCAGGATAGCTACTGGGAATAATGGAATGTTCCTGGTCGTAAGGATTGAAGGGCCTGGATTTTGGAATGGGGCTGCCATTGAGGGAATAGAGGCAGGCCAAAGCATTATAGTGGTGATAGGTATTGGAAGATCTGCTAGGAGATAGGGAACAGGTCATTCTCAGATTAAAAAGCTACGAAAATACGAATAAGCACATGGCTGCAAAAGATTTTGCTACTTTGCTTATAATGTAGAAAAAACTATCTTAAAAAAATTAAAAGCCTTCCAATTTTATTAACCCCAGCCATGAAACTCTACAAATTCAGTCTTTCTGCCATGATATTTTAAGAAAGATATTGCAACAAATCTTCCTGAAAACATCATGAGATACTGATTCTATAACCAAGGCTTAATTTTAAACTACAAATCAAATCATCATCATGTAGTTCTTGTAGCTAATAATTATTAAACAAAAAGCTATTCTCATGATTTAATCTCTATGAATTGTACACTTTACGTAGGGTAAATCGGTGATATCTTTATCATTCTCCTTGTCTTAATGTCACCAAGTAAATGGCATATATGCAGCAGAAGAGTTGTATTCTATACTATAGGTTACAAGTCACTTGTCCTGGATGGATTAGACTCGAGATGTTTTCAGAAATAAAGCTGAGTGATTAGAAAATGAATTTGAAAAACCAATATCACAAATACATTCTATTTCATGTCTGAATTTTTCTTCACTGAATGCCTCGTTTATTGTGTTACTCAAAAGTTCTTGGGACTATAAAACACAGGGAAATGGCATGAACATTTTACACCACCCTTTTATTTAGTGTCAGCCTCCAGGCAGCTGGCTAAAACTGAAAACTAGGGTTTCCTAGAGTTTCCTTTTAATAAAATTTATTGGAAAGGAATGAAATACACTGACAGAAATCTGAACGGTGGTATTGTTTTCATGTCAGACTCATTTTTTTTTCCTTAGCTTGTTAATGTGGAGGCTTTTCCAGTTGTTGATTTTTTTACTAATGGTCTGTCTATGAACATGCAAGAGAATACTACAATTGTCCCGCTGATAGCTGAGAAATGTGTGGGTGAGTCAGGATGTGAAGTTTGCTTTAGATGGTGTACCAGGCAGAATACAGGTTAATTTGTTTACTGAATTCCACAGTGACATGATTGGGCATATAATTTGGCCTTTCTGCTCAACTGCAGTTTTAGGCTGTACCTGTCAATCAGCTCTCTGCACAATGTCTTTGCTTGATGTAAACAATTTTATGTGATATACATGCAAATAATTCCCTTCAAAGTATGCATGACGCAGTACAGGAAGGGCTCATTTGGTATGCATCAAATACTTTTCAACCTCCAAAAATGAAATAGAACAGCGTATGGCAAGCTGCACATACACTCTTCCACCCTACTTTTTAACCTAACCTATTTATTTTGAAAGGCATCCTTAACTTATCAGAAACATACCACATATTTTCAGTTTCATTATTCTACATAAGGAAAGGTTAGCATTACATTATTCTACAGTAACTATATATTTACATATATTACTAAAATAGGATCAAAATATACTTTAAATATTTTTCAACTATCTTAATTCGGAACAATGAACAAGACATTGAATTTGGCATCCACTCCTATGTTTAGCCTACCATTGTTACTTCCAATTCTGAATTTGGTGTTCTGGAACTTGGTCCAAACTTTCACTTCTTTCAGCTTTTGGCAATTGTGAACTAGAGCCAACTGTTGAAACCACTGCTGTTGGAGGCCATATGGTGAATTGTCTACTGCAGCTAAGTTTCAAATTCTATTTGCCAATTTAAGATTTCTCTGACCTAAATCTGAGATTCTATAGTTGTCTCTCAGAGGTCGTCTGTCAATATTTATTTTCTTTTGAATTCTCAACATAATGCAATTGTTGCTCTAGTTATGGTTTTATTATTTTTGTTGAGTGACAACTTTTTGCTATTTTCACAAGTACACAGTCTCGTGCTTTAAAGTCTGTTAAAATAACTTAGCTGATGATCTTAACATTTTTTCTGCTCTTCTGTAACCGGAATAGATCCTGAAGAATCTTAGGTTGAAGAGTTATATGAGCAGTCAAGGGGATTGTCCTCAATATGTGGCCTATGAAAAACTTCACCAGGGAGCAGGCCAATCAATACTCTATTCCAAACTTCCATTAAAACTTAACAAACTTTCTTATCTGTTCCTTACAGTTTTATAAAATACTATTCATTTATTTATTGTTCAATTGCTTACTATTTATTGTCCAGTCCCCCATTCAATTTGGCTGGACTGTGTTAATATTGTTCCAAGACCTTTTAAAATTATACTATTTTTCTACTGGCAAAATGAAATATCTGTACATATAGCATCATGTAGAATATATAACCAGAAAATATATCTGTAATATAGTACCCAACCAAGCTGACGTAGCTGACAAATTCTTTTCTGAATTCACTGAAAGCAACTATGTCTACCAAATTAACAAATGCCATCAGCTATTTTACACCATGACACGTCTAGAATGTCATGAGATAACAATGTGTTTTTTGTTTGTTTGTTACTTGCCCCTGCTCTAGACAAAGCTTGCACTGTTCAGCACAATTGCTACATAGTGCGTCATCCTTGATAAATGCAAAGTTTCTGAATTACTGACACATAATGCACCTCTTGATGTAATTTATGAAAGCAACTAAGCATTTATGGTTTCATATTACTATGGACAATAATCTTACTCCCAGCCATCACAAGATACCTTACACAGAAATTAAATCTTTCATAGACCAATGTAATTGTTGCAAAACAGATTCTAGTTACTTTAAACATCTCTAAGCTATTCTGATGGTACTACCTGAATAAAAGCCTGTCATTCCAAATATTGATTTGGGTAATGAATTCAACTAATCTACCCTTACATTTTGATGGAGAACTGAAAGACTAAATAAATTTCTCAAAAGAGAGGAATACAAAGTGAGGTCAATATTTTGTTTTGAACATGGAACAAGCCTCTACCTTCCCAAGGATCTGCAAAACCATTTTAGGTCAGCCTATATTTGTATTCTAAATTTGTATTATAATACAGATTTGTATTCTTGACAGAATACAAATCAGGAACATTGATGATATATTTTAGATCCAATGGCAATTTTTTTCTAAGCCTAGCCATACTTTATTCTGCTTCAGTAAAAGTTCATGATGGAATTTTTTTTTAAAGAAAGCAAGCGGCTAATCATTCTTAGATGTGGTTGACTTCATAACTGATTTTCTAAGATCATAAAATTTTACTATATACAATATTGTTTTTATATCTTGCAATGCCCTACCCTAATCTACAAATCATTGCCATATGGTATTATTACATGGCAGTTATCTCAATAGCGTTGTTATTTCTGCTTCATTGGAAATATACTGTGCAAGAAATCTGAGCATCCCACTAATGGCTTATTAGTTCAACCTTAAGTTTTTAATTACTTCTGATGAAATGCTCATGTATCTCATTCCCGAGACTGGATATTATTTAAGTTAAATTTATCACTCTCCTACTGGGTTCTTTCCATCGCTACCTTCAATATGTCATGATCTTCTCACATGGAGAAAGCTATAATCATAATATCTAACATAAAATGAGCATCAGCTATATCATCAAACATGTCATTATTTTTCTCCTGAAACATTTCAGTGGTACAGTAAAAGAAAGACTAAAATATTTACCTTATTACTTTAGTGAAATATTATATATGTATTTATAGTGCTTACAGTGCTACAACTGATTCCACATAGAATTTGTGAAGTTTACAAGTATAACATCCATCACCTAAAACAAACAAAAAAATCAACATACCCTAATACTCAATACTCTAATGCTATCTAAACCCTCAATAAAATTCACAGGATTACCCCTTAAATGCTCTGCAGAAAAGTCTATTTTGATTGTCTTCCTCAATACATAGAGACAGTTCTGTCTCTGAGAAAAAAGTGATTTTACTACTGCTCACATAATCACTATTATTGTAATGCAAGAGGTGGCTCTGTCAACATTACTTTGAAATAAATGGCCTGGATAGACTAGTTCTATCTGAATCTGGTAGCCCAGAAAGTACCTGTCAAGCATAAATGAACATGATGTAGATGATTAATCTAAAGTAATGTGCCAGTCCTTATCTTTTTTAATCTAGAATAATAACTATACTTTTGACTTTGACCTCCAACAATGCAGGAACTGCAAAAAACACTGCCCTGCTATACCTTCAATAAGATATCTCAGAACAAACTCTGAGTGATGACTTTTCTTCAGTGATAACAATTAACCCAATGGATAGGTCTATTTACTTTAACCACAACACTATCTTTTTCTAACTGTTGTATCTTGCAATTTCTCTGCACAACCAAAGGTGTGCTTTAGGCCACTGTTTAGTTAACAATGTTTTAGTTTCCAGTATTCAAATTCTACATACTAACCAGTAGTAAAATTCATTTTTTTTTCCACTACTGATTCTGTGGGCATTGCTTGGTGGGTGTGGTGTGGCTTGGTGGGCGTGGCTTGGTGGACGTGGCAAGGGAAGGATACTGCAAAACCTCCATTCCCACCCCACTCTGGAGCCAAGTACTCAAAATTGCCGCTACCAGTTCTCCAAACTGCACAAAATTGCCGCTACCAGTTCTCCGGAACCTATTGGATTTCACCCCTGATACTAACTGAAAATCATGTTTCCTTCACAGCAATGGACTAGCAGATAATCGGGTAACACAAAAATGAAAATGGTCTTCTGTTTGGTTGTATTTACTCTTAAAACAAGCTTCATCTGTTCATTATCTACTACTGATTGAGGCCAACATTTTAATTATTCAAGGACAACATTTTTGTTAGGATTATAACAAGATTTAAATAAAGCTAGGAAGCTGTTATTTTAAAAATAACAGTCTGTAATTTCAGTTTATAATTTTCTGCAAGATTTCTTAAGAGAAATAAAGAAGGTATCCATTTACAAATAAGCTACATACTTCTTTTATGCAGCTAGTCTAAATACACTTTCATTTTCTCAGTGCCACATTTTTTTAAAATTTTCCTGAATTTAGGAATCTGCAGCCACTTGTGATAACATAAAAAAAAATTGTCTTATACCAAGGAGATGCTGACTAATCATGCTTCAGAAACCTCTCCTTATTCTTGGCAGAACATCTAAGTGAAACGATATAGGATACTTAAGACAAGTTACATGTATAATGTTCCGCTTCATATGAACTATTTATTCCAAGAGTTATTTTTTACGTTAGCAAACAAAGCACAAATCTCATCATACACACACATTTATTAAAACTCATTGTCTTCTATGCTTCAAGCATCTTCCTCCAACCCGATACCTTCAAATATGTTGTGTTTCTTCCCACAGTTTCCAACCAATAGCCATAGTAGAGGGGAATTAGGGGATCTGAGATCTAATGATGATGAAAGACAGCCGGCTAGGCAAGGCTGGTACAGAGAATGAACTTACTCTGAATGTTGTTGTTCATTGTTGGCAAAGACTGCAACATTTCACTTCTCAACTTGGGTGGCAAAATCTCCTCCTCATCTCCAACCTGTAGAATTATTTAAGAGGGAAGTTACATCAGTAGCCAACTGTTGCAAATTAGCACTTGCAGCATGGTGAAAGATCCATAGTTCCTCACAACACCTGGAGGCCTACTCAAGAAGAAACTGGTCTTACTGTTAACTCACTAAAGCAGGGGTATCAAACTGGCGGCCTGCGGGCTAGATGCATTACATGCAGGCCACACCCACCCCAGCTCCGTGAAGGGAAAAACCATGATATGTCATGTGACAGCAACGTGACATGGCAAGTTTGGCACGCATGCACTAAAGCTATTTTTAGCATGGGTTACAGATAGGCTACCATCTGGATAGTTATCCCTTGATCCTGACAGAGCATCAAGAAGAATTCAGGCAAGTTGGAATTTAGAAGGTGAGGATAAAGAGTTTTCTGAAAATAAAACATTTCATAGGAAATAGGTAATAAGGAAAAGAAGAATCTCTTGTAATCAAGAGATTACAAATCAGGACTAAACCACATTAATTTTGTGGAGGCTTGGTGCTCTCTGAGCTTGATTATCTGCTAGAAGATGATAATTACCTAACTTAATAACATCTTCAAGCACTGATGATATTACCTGTTTGGATAATGAAATCTCGGCAAACAAACAACCAAGCCCAGATGGCATCAAGAAGTTCATAGTTCAACCCTGAACTATAGACATTTTCATCTATTGAATATGCTTCTAGCTTCATTTTAATTACCCTAGGGTACTCCAAAATAATGGTGCCCAAATTTAGTACTAAATCTACAAAATTAATCTGCCCATTTTGTATTTTTAAAAGAACTAGCTCCTAAAAGGGTGACATTTTATCTCAATCAGTTCTAGTAATCTTGCTGTATTTTTGCAAGTTTGCCTTGTAGTTTCAGTGGCTATTATAAATAGAGAGGTGTGTGTGTGTGTGTGTGTGTGTGTGTGTGTGTGTGTGTGTGTGTGTGTGTGTAGGAAGAGGGAGGGAGGGAGAGGGGGCTAAAAAAGTGAATAGAATGGATTTTACACCATTGCCTAGGAGTGCAGATCTAAGTTCCACAAGTGGTTACAATATAGGACTTGGATGGAACTTACCATTTTTAAGAATACTCCTTGGGACAGATCTACAACCAAGACCTAAAAAGGAAGCAGTACTTAGAATTATGTATTTAAACAATTTGTAGGGCCACCCATGTTTATACTGTGTGGCAACAGTAAATCACAAAAACTATATGACAACAACTAAATCATCCTCCCAGAGTGCCCTAATACAGGGATTCTCAACCCCTGGGCTGTGACCTATTACCAGACCATGTCCAGTTCAGACAAGCAGTGAGCCAACACACACATGCACAGCTCAATTTGCACAAGCAGCAGGCTTTTCACACTAGTCTGCTGCTCATGAGTCGAGTTGCTTGCATGGCAGGCCGGCGATTCACTAGAGTGAAAAGCTGGTGCACACACACTCACCAGCCCACCTGTTGCATGGGTCAGTTTCCCTCTCACCACCCCAACCCCCCCCCCCAGCCCACCAAGCCATAAAAGTTGGGGACTGCTGCCCTAAATAACAACCACAGGTTCTTACCACACTATTTTGGGTAAACAGTAGATTTTAATAGAGACTAAGGCTAAAACAAATGTAATTGTCTAAGTAATTGATAGGGATGATTAGGAATATTAAGAACATACAGAAATATCACTACAGCCAATCTTTCTCCTGGGGTTTGTCAGAGAGATATTGTCAGCTTTGGAAGCCATATTAACACCAGATGCTTCCATGCTGCCACATTGGGAAAGCAGGAGGGGGGATTTAGTAGACAGGGTGTAGTTAGATAAAATAGCATTCTTCTTTTCCGTCAAGGTCAGGGTATTCCTGCATCTGGAGAAGGAGTAGTTGGAGTGATGTCTTGAGTTGGGACGGATAGACTGATGGGTGCATGGGATGGGTTTGGACTTTTGACTTACTGAGGGAAAACCCAGAACTTTCAGATTCGGGTTTTCCTAGATGTGCCTGTATACCTGTTCAAATAAATGGGAGCTTTGTGAAAATGCCTGTCTTGGAGTTTCATTGGAGTTGGGGTTTTCAGGAACACTGACAGATATAGCAAATGTTTGGTCCATTCAACTATCCTTGGAAACATGCAAGTCTGTACCTCTTCCATAGGCTGATCCAGAACCTCTGCCAGGTAACGCTTTTGGATCCCAACCATAAATGGTGTAGGACAGCAGACTGTGCTGAGAAGTGTCTCTGGAACCACTGGGATGTATGTATGGGCCCAAGTAAATGGATAAAGAAGAGCAGCAGCTGAGTGGATGCACGTGGAGAGGGAGCTGAAAGGAAGCCAATATTACAAAGTAAAATATTAAATAATATTTTAAAGCTAAGCAAAATATCTAAATAATCAGTTTACTTTGGTTCATAAATACCCTTTGCATATTTATTATTTCATTGTTTAAATACAATCTTAAAGGATTGATTACAATACTGGATTACTGATTTTAAAAATATACAAATGTAATTATGCTCCTAACAGTAAAATATATTTCTACCTCATTCTGCAATTATTCTTAGCAAGGACTGGGGAAACTTGCTATTTCCAATAGCTCCAGAACTGTAAATAAAATGCTTCCCCCGACCTTTTGCTGCCCTTTGGAACAGAGCAAGAACAAAGATATAGCCAGCTCTTGAAGCAGTGAGATCCTTCTTTGTCGCTGCCCTGCTGTTTCATAGATAGGGAATTCTCTTGATGGAAATCCCAAAATGGGAAAGGTATGGTTTTATAAATGTAATAGATTCATTGTGAAAACCTCTAAGAAAACCTTCCAATCTAAAAGTTTTACTAAAAACTTTAAAGGACAGATACAGATCTCAATGGATAGTTAGGATTGCAGAAAAAAACAACTGCAACCAGCCTGCCTTCCACTAGGAACCTATATACTGCACGAGCCAGAGAGAGGGTTCAGAAAATATCTACAGATCCCTCACATCCTGACATAAACTATTTCAACTCCTCCCCTCACAATACCTCTATAGGGTATTGCATACAAAATAACAGACACAAAGACAGTTTTTCCCTATGCCATTCCTCTGCCAAACACCTAATTCCCACAGCACTGTCTTATGCCTAAGGATATTTACCCATAGAGTAGGCTGCATTGCTATTATCCTTCTCCTCTTTCCTATATCTTCTCCTATTGGTGTCTTACAATTTATTACTTTGTTGTTTGTATCTTATGATTTATGATTTATCACTTCGTTGTTTGTATGTACATTGAGAGCTTATGCACTGGAGACAAATTCCTTGTGTACTCAATCACATGTGGCCAATAAAGAATATGTTAATAAATAATATTCTGTCTAACTTAACCCTATAATGTCCCAACTACCAGGTCATATCGAAATATTTATATTATACATACCGTGTTTTCCTGAAAATAAGACAGGGTCTTATTTTCTTTTGACCCTCAAAATAAGTACTTGGCCTTATTTTTGGGGAGGTCTTATTATTTTTGAGTTGCAGGAGCCCCTTAACCTCAGCCCGCAGCTCACGGCTTAGCTGAGAGGGGCGCAAGTTCTGTCTCTGTTTCTGGCATAGTTTTGCCAGCCGTAGCATCGCTGGACCTGCTGCTCTTTTTGCGGCTGCCACTAAGAGAAGGGGCGTGGGAGCTATGGTTTGCAGGAACAGCCATTCCGCGTGAATGGCAGATTCATGTGGGGTGCGTGGGGCAGGTGGGGGCATGTTCCCCCCTTCCCCCAGGAAATGGCAGGGACTGGGTGCAAATATTTTAGGGGAGGGCTTATTTTCAGGGAAACAGGGTATAAAAAGGAAACCTGTATGTATTTGTCCATCTGCCTTGTGAATATTTAACAAATGAATAAACCAAAATAATAACAAGTTATAAAATGGAAACCCAATCCAGAGTATATGCTATGCTCCAGTTCCACTGACTGCTGAAGCATAACTGACTTTTTGATTTCAATGGGACAAGCCCAAAATTGATCCCTTAGGATTAGCATTTACCTAAGCTCATCAGCCAGGAAGACTATCCGTCTCTCCAGAACTACAGAGGCAAATATCTGAAGTATCTTCTCAGGACTGAGGCACTTTAAAAGGGCTTGAAATTCCACATGCTCCAGGTGAGAATCCAATGGTCGGGTCAGCTCAATTTGCTAAAAACATGACAACAGGATCAAGTTAACATAGTAATCATGGTTGAATACCGTTTGTCTAAAAAATAATAATTTTCACTGGGATTAAGAAACATCTTTTTTCCAGTTCTGAATAAATGGTCATGACAGCTGTAATTATGCCCTTAGTACCTAAAATTGGAGGCAGTGCTAAAATATGGCTTAGTGCAATGAGATAAATGTAACAAGGTGCAGGTTCACATATTTGCCTGTGGTATGTCTGAGTTCTACATTATGTATAAATTTTGGGGAACTCTGGTAAGTCTAAAATATTTTTTCATCTAAATCCATATTAAAATAAAATGTGTCTATTCTGCTTAGCTCAAATAAGCCACTGTTTAAATTAACAAGTGTTTTTCTAATTGTGACAAAAGTCTGGAAACACCTGATAGCACCTTTTCAGACTAACACTTTACTAAAAAGCATATATTTTCATAAAATGTCAAGAGTTACATCTCACTTTATCAAGTGCCTCAGTGAGTTTATGAAGAGAATTGTAGCTAATATTATGCAATTTAACACCATTCTGAGTTGGAAAAGATACTAAATCCTTCTGATTTTTGACTACTATATCATAAACAAACACAGCTCTCCTTCTCAATATTTTTGATACATACATATAGAGAGGGGGGGAGAGAGAGAGAGAGAGGGAGGGAGGGAGGGAGGGAGGGAGGGAGGGAGAGAGAGAGAGAGAGAGAGAGAGAGAGAGAGAGAGAGAGAGAGAGAGAGAGAGAGAGAGAGAGAGAGAGAGAGAAAATTGGAAGAGAAGTTTTAGAAAATATTTTTTGCTATTTTGTTGGTGCAGTACAATGGTTAAAATAATCTGTTTTCCCAGAAAGTCAGTTCAACATGAGGCTGCTACAAAGACGTTTTCTATGCCCATATAAGGTGAATAGAAAGATACAGATGCTTTTGAAGAATATGTTCTGCACACCCCATCAAACTCCTCCAGTTGCATGAAGCACTGAGCAAGCCAGGAAACCAAATACCAAAACGTCATTGTCTGATAGTTGACAGAGAGAAAACTCTAATACCAAAACAGGAAGTCAGTATAGCAAATCACACAGAAGACAATGCAACCGAGCAAGGAAAGTCTGTGTTTTGTGGTGGATTCTTGTGCTGTTGTGACAAGGAGCATAAAAACTGGATCTCTCCCTAAAGAACTATGAATTACACAAGAACCTCTCTTATGTCTGGAAATCATACTTGACAGTTAAACACATTCCATTTTTTTTAAGATTTGGCTGCATCAGTTACCAATCACCAATTACCAAATGCATCACTCGACGATCAGGACAAGCATAGACCATGATATTTCTTAAACAACGATCCTTAATGTACAATTGCAAACTGAATATGGCAAAATACCACCCAAATATAATTAGGACATAAGTTTGGTTTCCTATTATTGCATTCTGATGTCTTGTCATCATCTGTGGATTCTAGAGAAACCTCTATGTGAAAAGGGCTTCTGTCTGTCTGAGAATACTGAATCACTGATTCACATTTTATTATACTGTTCTCTTAGCAACTATTAACAGCCTTCATTCCTTAGATGACTGAATGAGTTTAACCAAGTTCCTCTTGGTTAACAAAAAACACGCTAGTATAGAGATGATTATAGGTTGTATTAAGTTTCACATTGTTTTTTTGCTGTGCTTAAAATGGGCGGTTTTTGAGTAGAAACAAACCATAAAAAGGAGCTTCTCATCTGCTCAATCCTCAACTAATTAAATATTTTCATATCTACTTCTAAATCTTTCATGCTGTGGCAGTTTCTTGACTCTCTGTTTCAATGAAATCAGTTTCAAAACCTCAATGGTCATTTCCTAATTTGTCAACCTCATTGAGGTTAAACAGTGGCACTAGTGGCAACTCCTTCCTGTCTGAGATGGTGAAGGAAAATGTCAAGTGAAGGAGAAACTGCCATTTTTCATGTTTTGGTAAAGAATTGGGAGTAATCCTTTAAGTATTTTGACTAATCCAATCTCTGAAAGGGAATTAGATAAAATTTAGTCCCCACCCTATTTAATCTCTATTTAAACTTCTTAGCAAGTAGATTATCGAATTCAGGTTTCTACTCCCAAGTTTACAGGAATGGATATTCTATTCTTCTGTATGCTGATGGTGCAGCCCTGCATTTAGATCTTTTACCCATTACTGTAAAACCATCTGCTGGTAATTAATGATCAGAAAACTAAATGGTTGTTCTTGCCAGGAAACCAAACAGATTTAAATGACTTATCAAGGGGATGAAAATGAAATAGAATGAAATGATTGAATACTCAGGGGGACTTTTCCAGGCCACAATTGCTTCAAAGATGCATATGTTGTTTTACAAGCACAAAAGAATGCAAGAGCCATAAAGAAATGTATCCAGGTAAAAGGTAGGGACTGCACACAAGCAGCTCTGAAATTCTACATAGCAAAACCTATGACCCAAATACTTTCTGATACAGACCAGGATTTCCTTATTCATTATAAATCACTTTGAGCCCCCACAGTTTTTGCAAAAACTCTTCTGGGTGCCCTGATGCACACTTAATGTGTCCCTTAAAATAGAAGCAGGACAACCAAAAGTGGAGCCGTGTGTAGAGGTTATACAAAGGTTATGTACAGGCATGTGCAGCAAACTGCTATGCACCTTAGTGACCGATTACCTCAACTATCTATGAGCTCACCTAATTAGAAGAACCAAACACTACCGGGAGTTATGTGAGATTCTACCCTGGCTGGGATGGTCTTAGAGACTGACAAGGAGAATAAGCCAATAAGATGCTGTTGCTACCTATGCTCTTGCTTTGCTTGTTGAAACTGTATAAAAGCTAAATAAACTCTGCAGAGGCAGGCAGACATTTTGGACATCTCTGCTATGATGGATTTCTGAGGCCTACAGCCATGGACAACATTGTTAATACTCCCTTATTGGCTTAAATGCCACTTTTTCCTGATTCCAATAGTCCTGGAAGACCAATTTCAATCCTTGGAACAAAAGGCAATTTAGGTGACACTGAGCACAATTGCTCCTTTTGGAATGCAATCAGGCAAAAAGAATAATTAGAGAAATGGCCCTAGATATTTGTAAACAATTCACTATGGATTGGGCATGAGCAAACATATGGAAGGTATGATATTACTGATTGATACTGTCTCAAATGGAGGTCAGTCCTCTCAACTCAGACCTTTTACAGATTATTCCTTGCTATCAATCAAACAAACCGTATTAATTCTATGGACGTTCAATTGTTTTTCTTAAAACCCTGTTGGAAGGTATTGGTTTATACATTTGCTTAACAGAATGATTTTAATTATAGTGTTTAATTACAAGTCATGTTAGAATCAGCCAAAGGTATTTCAAGTAGGCACACACCTCTGTCCCAGATTCAGGAATGAAGCTTTTAATGGTAACAGTTCTTCCTGGTGCTGGGAAGGGAGATTCACGTAGGCCCTGCATGAAGGGGTAGACAACTGCTGCAGAGATCTGTCGCCTCTTCTCTACTTCATCCAAAATCTACAAGAAGAAAACGGATAACCATCATTTTGCAGCTTCCCACCTCGACTCTTGATCATGGCTTTACTCCTCCTGAAATTATTCAAAACCAGCAGTCTTAAGCAAAGTAATGATGCGCGATGAACAAGTCTGGATACCATCTCCTCCTGAATCATGTGTCTCCTTCAAACAAATTTCATCCTCAGAACCAAGGTGTAGGAACCAAAGGTCAAGAAATGGTAACCGTGATAGATAATGGTTAAACCAAGCTTGGAAGAACCTACATGGATCTAGTCATTTTCATTCTCCTTTCACAAGAGGAATTGAGAAGGCATAGTGAATTTAGTTATATCTGGTCTTGAAAACTATGACTGAAGTGACATTTTAAATTTAGCTCAAAGCTTCTTGTATTATTCATTTGTACACCAAGTAACTCGAAATAGCTGAATTATCTGAACTGAGCTACTTTTTTCTGTATTCAAAATGCTATATTGCTTTTTCATTCTAATAATGGTGAAAATTTTCTAAATGAACAAAATATATCCCAATGAGTAGCCACAGCTAATTCCCAAATATCTGGGATGAGGGGCCTGACTTTCTTTCCTTTTTTTTCTGTGAAAGATCAGAAGAAAAATATAGAAAGCTAATCTTATGATGAAACAAGATTAGGAACAGCAGAACATTTATTTTTGCCTGTGCTACCTAACAAAGAGTTTGATGTTTTTTTGTATTTCAGGCAACAGACTACTTAGAAAACATACCTTTGAAAATAGTCCAAAGCAACCAAGACAGCTTACAATGCAATAAACTTCAGGGAGACGAGCTTCTCGTCCAGAAGGCTGAAAAGCAGTGTTATGTAGAAAAAAAAGTCACCATTAAATTTTCCTTTTAAATTCAAATTAAATGTCACTATTAAATTACACATCTATATTATGGAAATATACAAAACCATTATAGCAAATATATTTGCTTAACTAAGTGACCAACTTTTGATCTAAGGAACAGTGGCATTCCAAAATAATGTTGATAGTTTCTAGTGCAAGTTCATAAGTATATAGTTAAAACTTGGGAAATCTGGGAAAATTTGGTTTTTTACCTTCAAATCTTGGAATCTTTCAGGCAAGTACATGGTAATGTTACCAGATTTTATATGACTGACTTTCTCATTCAAAAGCATTCCATTCCATTTTGGGATTCCATGGGCTATCAAAACAGGTCATTTGTGCTATGGAATCTGCGGCATTGTGTTACTGACATCAAGGTTATAAGATGGTTTTCCAGTGCTTTAAAGATGACTGAGAGGTTGCATAATATAGAAGTTTGAGAACTGCTGGCACAAATCACAGGCAAGTTTAAACATCTGAAACTTGTTTTCTTGATTTCAGAGTGGCCATATAAATAAGCTAGTTTATAATATGGCCATTGCGGAGTCAGGATTACATCTGTCTTTTACTACATGACTCAGATTTTCATAAACATACACTTCATTCAATATGAAAAACAAATAAACCAAGCTCCAGATCAGCACAGTGGTTATTGAAGTGCTCTGACTCACTCACTTTCTTAATATCTCATTAAATATAGAACATAAGAAAGAGACATTCCTGGATGATTTTCTTTTTTCCAGAGAATGTGCAAATTGGATTTTAAAGAAGGAAGGAGCCCAATTTACCTACAGTGAACAAAACAAAAAATGTTTACTTTTCACAAGCCGGTTCAACTAACTAGAGGTTTTTTTTTTACTAAATACAGCTCAAACCTGAACAACTTGAACTGTATAGCTCTCTGCATTTTCAAAAGAAAAGCAGGGAAGATTGGGTGTGGGAAGGAGATCTTAAAGCTGCACCCTGTTCACTTACATGAATGCCTGTTCAACCTAAATGGATCCAAAATGGATGAATGGTCATGCTTAGCTTGTCCCAATTTTTTTCTTGATGCCTTTCTGCTAAACCCCTACAATTGAAATGGAGCTAAAGGATTGTGAGACCTTTTCCCCAGTTTAAGGTCAAAGCTTTAAAAATGTTCACCTTGGTGCGGAAGCAGCTTCTGTTAATTATTACACAGCCCTTCAAGTGTGCAAACACTTTAATCACTTTAATCCTTTTTGGATATTGTGACAGGGAGAGTAAGGTTCCACTTGTTGGTACTGACCCAGCCACTGTCCCATTGCTCTAACCATATACATATAAGAGTGTGTGAGTGTGGGGTGGGTGTGCATGCATGCGTGCATGTGTGCGTACAGACCCCTAATTTATTATGTAGATAAAGCCCTGAGTCATGGCAGCTTACTCATTAACAGAAGTTTATTCTATGGCTGAAACTGTTAATCATTATTTTATACATTACATTAATTGGAAGATACTTTGCAACCTAAAAATTGCTGCGTGTATGTTCCAGCATAACTCTGGAACGCCTTGAGCAATTTCAACCAAACTTGGTACACAGATTAGTTACTCTCTGGGAAAAAAATATTGTGGAGGTAAGACACCCCTGAAAACCCTTGGTGTGTGTGTTCTGTTAAGATGCAGCCTGTTGTGCCTTAAAATGACTTCTACTGTACTGCCGTAAAATGGCTTCGACTGTACAGCGCAGTGGAGTTGCCATGGTAACGGCTTCACAGTACTCCACAAGGGGGCTCCCTCTGGTAAGGGGGGGGTGGAGAATCCAACATTAGAAATTATGTTTGGTCCAGACATTTTCCCCCTATAAATAAATACCCGGGCAATGCCGGGTTATCAGCTAGTTCGTCTTATTTATGTTTATATCATGATATCCCATTCATTTGGTGAACTATTGCCTAAGAACATACAAAATAACTATTTCTTTTAAATTTATTCATTGTGCAAGCTGGAGCTTCTGAGATTTACCATTTCCATCCCAAGAGATGCTGCTACAGCTGTGTCCTACGGGACAGAATGCTGGGCTGCTGCTCAGAATGTTGCTGACTTCTCCATTCTAAGCTTCCCCTTCCTCTTCCTTCCTAATCATCTGAGTCAGAGGGAGCTTTTTAGAAGAGTTTGGGAAGAATCTCCAAAGTAATGCACTGCAAGCTTGCCTTAACTTTTTTTTTTCTAATTACATCTCTAAAATATAGAAATAATTTCAAAGTCTGTTTTTTTGTAAATATCTAAAGATTAAGCAAACTCCAAGAAGCAATAAAAGTAATGTGAGCAAACAGCTCTTCTTTATGACAAAAGCACTTAAAGATTGTGAGGGACTGATGTGAAAAATAAGACATAAAAGGAGAAACTAAGCTGATGAAAGCAGGGTGGAGCGAGCTACTGACAGGATGAGAAGAGGGAAATGTGCACTCAGCTGCCACCTGTTTTACTTCGGCTTTTCTCAGTGAACTCTGTGAGTCATAGGACATATGTTTTGTTTCATTTCAGACTACCTGTTAACCCACCCACTTATTAAAAAGGAAGCCACAACTGGCTTCAGTTTCTAAAATGTGGTAGTTGTAAAATGTTCTAAAATCTACCTCACAGATCTCAATATAAAAACGTATTGTTATGTGTGAGGCAGGTACCAAAAAAAGGGAAAAGGATAAACTTGGAATACGTGTGTGTGTGTGTGTGTGTGTGTGTGTGTGTGTGTGTGTGTGTGTGTGTAAATCAAGAGTCCTAGAGTCCATCTGCAAATGGAACCATGTAACTCAGATGCAAACGAATGTATATGATAGCATCAAGAGAGTAAAAGAATTGAAATGGAAATGGGCTGGTCAGCAAGAAGAACTTATGGCAAGTGGACCAAGGCAGTCATAGAATGGATTCTACTTGATAAAAAGTGACCCCCCAAAAGAGACCTAAAACAAGATAGAACTACAATGTCAGCAAGCACCCTGTTTCCCCAAAAATAAGACCTCCCCGGATAATTAGCCCAATCAGGCTTTTGAGCGCATGTGCTAAAATAAGCCCTCCCAAAAAATATTGCAACACAGCAGCAGCCATGAGGTGACCCCACTCACCGTCTCCTGCACCTCAAAAATAATAAGACCTCCCCGAAAATAAGGCCAAGCACTTATTTCAGGGGTCAAAAGAAAATAAGACTCTGTCTTATTTTCAGGGAAACACAGTATTACTGGCCCAATTGGCAAAAGAAAGCTCCATACCATATTGGTTTGAAGCATGTGGAACCTGCTTCATCCTGCAGTGGATAGACTATGGCTAGAACTCAGATGCTACTACTTGTCCCTAACTCTGCATATCAATTCAGTGTCCAGCCTCCCGCAAAAATTTGTTACATTCTAGTGTCTTTCCCATACAGCCACTTTTGCTATTCTTTCCTCCTGACTAGGAGCCTGGGGGGACCTAATACGCAAATGTTGCTGCTTCCATAATGCACCTTTACCACACATCTGAAATAGCCATACAGCTGAATCACATGACACTACAAGATTTTTCAACATCACCAAATGTAGGAAAAAAATTCTCTAGCTGCCATGCAGAATGTGTCAATGGTTCTTAGAAGGCCAGGATTTGGGCACTGCATCCAATAATTCTGCCCCCACACAAAGGACTTCCAATTATTGACTTAACGGTCACTAAATGGCAGCAAAAAAGTTCTACGGATATTCTCAGTCATCCAGGTCATGGTTATTCCAAAGGTGCTTTTTTTCAAAAGGCAACTGGGCTTTCTTTGTTTTGCTTGAAACAAAACAAAGCTTTGCTTGGATGAGAAGTGAAACGTTTTAAAGCAAAAAAAAAAAAAAAAAAAAAAAGAGGAAGTCCAGCTGCCTTTTGAAAAAGCACCTTTGGGAGTTTCTTAAAATTGTTGATTGTTGGTAATCAATCTACCAACCAAGCAACTGATTGACCACTAGATGGCAGCAAAGATTTAGTTGCATTTCTTTGTTGCCATCTGGTGGTGGAAAGTTGCCAACATTTACCTACTGTACAGTATAAATATTATGGAAGGTCTGAGAAAAAGTTTTTGCTATATGTCATGGATAAATATATTGTTCTGCATTTCAAAATATAGCCTAAAACTGATCATGGAAGCCATAATGGTCTCCTGCAGAGCTAAAACAGCACTGGATCACAAGTGCTGCGCCCAGCAACCAGGTGAAGGGGTTGGTTCCATGATGGCCCAACTGCAACCAAGCAGATCATCAATCCTGGTCACATCAAGCACCTCTTCATCCCTAGGATGTCCACACCAGTCCACATCCGCAAGTTTTTACAATTATTCAAAATAGCTACCAAATTATCTATTTCAGGGAAAAGCATTGCTCTTATAAAGATCAGTAGTAACTACTATTGTTTCTTTCTTACCCTTAATTAAAATATGACATTATCACAGTGAATATATAAATTAGGCTGGGGAGAAGCTTAGAAGAATATAATAAAACACTTCAGTTTTTTCCAACTTCCAAAACATATTTTGTCCCTATTCTTCCTTCACTTTCTCTCTCTTTATTTTTTCTCTTATCTTATCTGCATAGCATTACAGAAAAACATGCATTTACAAAAAAAAGTCACTTCACTCCTATAATACTCTAACCCAAAGATGACTAACCTTTTTTTCTCAGGTGTGTGTGAGTGCCCACACCCATAATGCAATTCCCCCTCGTGCTTCCCCTGCACTTACGCACACAACTGTCTCAGACTGCCCCCCTGCACATAGGCACGCAACCCCCCCTGCGCTCCCCCCCCCCATGCATGCAAACCCCCATGCCCCGTTTTGGGCCTAGCATGCCTCCCTGAAGCCTCCAGAGGCCGGAAACTAACAAAATGTGGACACCACTGTCATAATTAAACTAATTCAGTAGAAACATCCTTTTTCCAATTCTGTATTTTATCCATTTGCTCAATAACAACTATGATATAATATGGCTTCTGAGCATACAGGAATGGTCAGAAGCCAAATATTCTTCCAAAGAATAGCCTGCTCAAGCTTTCAATGTGAAATGTGGTATCCTTCAGATTGTTGGACTAGAAATCCCATACCTGTGGATTATGGAAGGTTGTGGAGCTTGGGTTAGGAAAGCGAAGCAAATTACTCTATTGCTGGGCCATGTGGTATGATTCTGGATTAGTCACAATTTTACAAGTGGCCACAATTCAATGTAGTCACTGAAAAAATGGTGGCTGCTTCCAGGATTGCACCACAGGGCCCAACAATGGGACGCTGTCCTCCTTCCCTAACTCAAGCCTGGAGCTCCAGAAATCTTTGAAAGGTAAGTGTGCGATGCAGGGTGAGGAAGTGTGGGGTAGGAAGCAGACCTAAGGTATTTGGGGACCCAGCAGTGGGATGGAGGGGAGATAGGCAGGAGGCTCTGAAGCACCTGCATCTTTCAGGATCAGGTTGTAAGTAGCTTTGGGGGTGGGGGGGGGTCTGCTGTAACTTTGAATGGTCACTAAACAACCAGTCATAAGTCAAGTATTATCTATATTAAAGTTTTCTAATTTATCAAAAACCAGGCACTAGCACGATGATTCAAATAGACAATAATATTTTTTAATCATGATGAAACATATTTATTTCTCTGGCATTTTAAAGACTTATTTATTATATGGAAAGGTATGGCTGCATGGAATGTATTGCCTCAATTGATCCAATACCTCAGCCAAGTAAAACTCTTAACAAGCCAAATATTGTTTTCCAAAACAATAAAATTAAAAGAGAAATACTCACCAACAGTCTCCTGCAGTAGCCGATTTTTCTACTCCCATCAATATTGGTAAGGACAAAAGAAAAAGTTTCACTGCAAAGAATAAAAGACATAAAATGTTACTAGATTTATTTGTTTGTTTATCATATTTCTATAGCTCCCTGTCTCACAGAACATGACTCTGAGCAGTGTACAATGAAAACTAAAAATTGGGGGGGAAATCAAGGGACTTGTGGAACAAGTCAGGGCGAGGCCAGTCTTAACTCAAGGGAAATGGTGTTCACAGCAGAAAAGGCCTGATTCCAAAGTCCTTTACAGAGAGGACCTATAGCATACCTCCTCTGCCGGGCTTAATATGATGGACAAATGTAATTGGGCGAAGTGTCCCTCAATCAACTCGGTCCCATGCCATGAAGGGTTTTAAATATCAAACCAGGACCTTGAATTGGACTCCAAAGCAAACTGGCATCTAATGCGGATCACAGAGCAGAGATGTAACATGCCATTCTAGAGGCACGCGTAACTTCCTGCACCACCACATTTTCAACCAGTTGATGCTTTCAGAATACTCTTCAAAGTAGCCTCCTATAATGTGTGTTGCAATAGGCCAGTGCTGGCTAATCTTTATGGCACCTGCTGAAACAGGAGCGCACGTGTGTGAGTGAGTGCTGAAAACCAGAAGAGCAGCTGCCCGGTGTGCATGCGTGCCCCAGGGAAATGATCTTCCGGTTTTCAGTGAACGCATGCGCAGTGGCCAGCTGGTCTTTGCAAGCATGTGCACACCACAAACTGGGAGACCAGGTAGGCAGGGCACATGCGCAAAACGGAAACTGGAAGTGTAGCCGCCCAGCGTGTGCATGCACATTGGGCAGCTGCTCTTCTGGTTTCCAACGCTCCTGTGTGTGAAGACCAGCTGGCCAGTGTGCCAGAATCCAGAAGAGCAACAGGCGACGGCTTGCATGTCCAGAGAGATGGCTCTGCGTACCATTTGCGGCACGCGTGCCATAGGTTCACCATCACGGCAATTGGCTATCTGGGGGATGACCAAGATGACGGTGAGGAGAGCTTCCTGACCCAGGAATAGGCACAACTGGTAAAAATACAAAGTTGTGCAAAGGTCTTCCTAGTCACAACTGGCAATTGTTTTTTGAGCAGGAGTCATGACTCCAGAAGGCTGTCCATTCTGCACACCAGGTCTGTTTGGAGCAGTACCATCCTATACCAAAGATGACCCCTAACCCGGAGCAAAAGCAAAACCTAGAGCCACTCAGCCTTGAACCCATCTCAGGGTTCAGTTGAAGCCTGTTGTTCCCCATTTAGGGTATCATAACCACTAGGTACCAGGATAGAATGTCAGCAGCAAAATAGGTATAAAATCTATTGGGACTAAGATAAAGGCTCCCCTCGCAGAGATGTGATAGTCGTTCCCGGGCCTAGGAGCAGTGCTCATGTCCGTTTCAAAGCCGAAGAGCCAGCGCTGTACAAAGACGTCTCCGTGGTTATGTGGTTGGCATGACTAAATGCCAAAGGAGCACGAAACGCTATCACCTTTCCACCAAAGGTGGTCCCTATTTTTCTAGGTGCATTTTTTATGTGCTTTTGAACTGTTAAGTTGGCACAATCTGGGACAAGTAACGGGAGCTCACTCCGTTATGCAGCGCTAGGGATTCCAACCACCGAACTGCCAAACTTTCTGATCAACAAGCTCAGCATCTTAGCCACTGAGCCACTGTGTCCCTCTATTGGGACTACTATACCAAAATTTCCCAAGAAGGCCATTCTGATTGATTGTTAGGATTTTTAACCCTATCCACAGAGTCAGGAGATTGCCTAACCATGTATAGTTAAAGCTCAGAAAAAGAAATCTCTAGGAACATTAACTTATTATAATTACCAATTTTAATTCCCTTTGTGATGCCCAGAGCAGTGTACGAAAAAGCATGATAAATCATCTATTTACAAAACAGCACCAAAACCCATCTAATCACCAAACTATTTATTTTAAAACGCTCCCTTGAAACACAACAATAGAAATATGCCTACTTCAAATAAAATTCCATTAAAGCAGCCTATTTCCTCCTCAGTTGGCATCTTTGGGAGGGTTGCAGATCATCTAAAGTGCTGCTCCTGAACATAAGATTGCAAACTTTCTCTCCTCCAAAGTGCCATTTGTACTTGGGGATTCAGAACACTCTATTTGCTACATACAGGAAGCCACCAAATTAGCATTTGTTGAAGATATTCAAAAACAAAAGTGGGAAAGTTGCCGAATTTGCTTGCTGAATAACTTATCAAATAGATTTTCTCAAACAAGCTGTACTGGAAACGCAAGAATAATAATTCTTCATAAAAAAGGGAGGGAAGAGATCCAAAGTACATACTGATTTAAACAAGAACCATTTGTTTCAGTGGTGGGATTCACTTACCTTCCCTACCGGTTCGCAAATGTGAGTCCCCACGCCACCGTCTGCGTGTGCTTACCACCTTCTGCACATATGCAAAAGGTCACACATTATGTTGGGGCGGGGGGGGGGGCGGAGCCTCCCTCATCCGCCACTACCAGTTCGCCCGAACCAGAGACAACCGGCTGAATACCACCTCTGATTTGTTTACTCAAGTATCATATATTTATTCCACGCAGTGCAATCTGCGTGCAATCATTCTGAACTGATTGATATATAGAAATGAGGAAAATGTGACCGTTGTTTTTGTTTGCTTTTGTTTTGATGGCACTCAACATTAGGTATACTTGGTCTCTTGTAAAACAGTTCTACAACCTTGTTGTATACTATCCCAGGACAGTTACCTCTTATACTCCATGAGGGGTGCCCATTCATTACCATTTGGGAAGCAGAACAAGGGAATGGCCTGAAGCAACCTTTCCTCTTCTTCACGCTGCCCTCTCAGTAGATTCTCACGCTGAAACACAAAGCAGAAAGTAGATAGAATAAAGTTGTAAGGGAAACTTTTTTGCATTGATACTTTCGACTCAGTGTTGACTCCTGAAAGTGCCTGGACAAGTCCCTGTAGTTTTGGCAAGATTTTGGAAATGGTTTGCCATTGCCTGCTTTCTAGGGCTGAGAGGAAGTGACTGACCAAAGGTGACCCAACTGGCTTTGCACCTAAAGCAGAATTAGAATTCACAGTCTTCTGGTTCCACACCTTAACCATTACACTAGACTAGTACTTTCCTTATGACTTAATTTTAAAAAAACCAATGTCTGGGTTTGTTAAAGATGCAAAAGTGAAAAACCACAAGTAAAGAAGTGTCCACTAACATGAGTCCGCTTACAGACTCATATTTAATTGTATATGGTTTGTGTACTAATGTATAACTATTTTTGGAGACTTGACATAAGGCTCAAGGTCATCCACTTTTGTCAGGACTAATGTCAGAAACAAAACTTTCAGTTCTTTTAAACAGATAATGTAAAATTATAAGATAATATTCATAAATCACTTTTCACATTCTCAATTGACATTCAATAATTATTATTAGCAATATGTAGGCAAATATTTTTTATAATTTCTTTTCCAAATTCATGGTTCAACAAGAACATATTTTTAATCTCCATATAATAAATATTGGTCGGTCTTTAAAAAATATGATTGTCTCTAAGAAGAAACAAAAACTGGTATTATATTTTTAGACTCTTTACTCAGTGGTAAAGTAGATGTTTTGTGGGGGGGGGGGAATCCAATTCACACTCTGGCATTTCCAAGTAAATAGCAAATATTAATTAAATACACTGTGATATTTCCCAGATGTATTTTTAATAATTTTCTCTTTCTGTCATGTTAAAAATTACAATCTGATTTTAGTGTTTAGAAGCTCATGAAGGTCACTTCCAAGTGACTTTCTGGAGGCTACATGTAATCCCAATGCTGTGGGCCTCTGACACAGAAGATAATCAGAAAATACCAAAAGCAATAGTACTTAGACTTATATACCGCTTTACAGCACTCTCTAAGCAAAAGATCTGAAAGCTGCTTCTATTCAGAATAAACATTACTATTTTGACAGTGTGATTCAGTATACAGCTTCCTAGACCCCATATACATACAATCTGGTTTTTACTCAACACTAAGCAGGGTTTAAAACTAAAGGAAAAAAAACAGTAAATGACTTGCAGAAATTTAGACATGCTCCTACATACCTTTCCTTCTATGTGCACCCAATCCTGAAGCAGAACTTCATTTAAAGAAACCTTCTCCTCAACAGAATGTAAACTGATCTAGGGATTTCCCCATTTGCAGCTAACCACAGCACAAAGATATCTAGCAATATCTTTTTCAGGGCCCCCTTAATATTGCCATTATTGTGTTTTATCTTAGCCCTTGATTGACATAGTTGTAAATCGGCATTAGTTTATTTTCCTTAATACTCCAACTTTGTCCAAGGACAGCTTTAA
The DNA here is from genome assembly GCF_051295495.1 of Thamnophis sirtalis. Taxonomy (NCBI): domain Eukaryota; kingdom Metazoa; phylum Chordata; class Lepidosauria; order Squamata; family Natricidae; genus Thamnophis; species Thamnophis sirtalis. The sequence goes on from NW_028261387.1 coordinate 62,433,520, forward strand.
GATATATAAAATCCACTAGATTTTGTCACTCCTTCCTTTGAAAATAAATCAGATGACTGCAGCAATGTGAAAAGAAACAAAAGAAGAAGGGCAGGTTCAGCAATGGAAAAACTAAATGTCATTGTGTTATACTTTCTCGGGGTGAAAGGTGGATGAGCTGCATTTCAGCTCAATAATAGGGAAAGGCTTCTAAGTTGATTATTAATCTAAGCAACAGATGCTGTATTTGATGCCTCCAAAGAACATCTTAGGAGCAAGGTCATACCCGTAGTAAAACATTTAAGAGCACCTGCTCAGGAAAGAAAGAGAAGTGGAACAACAGATTGCATCTTAAGCATCTTGTATTAACATCTGGTGGTTTTGGTGGCTTGCGCCATTTTTCAGCCAGTTGCACTAAGGCAAGATAGATCTTTACGTTATTCTTAAGAAGCAATCATATACTTCCTCTTGCTACATAGGCTGAGTGATGAAAATATATAGTCAAATAAAATGAAGTTGCTGCACTATGAAAGGGACCCATATGAAGCAAAGCCACAAAGCAAAAGAAAAGATGATGAGGCCCAGATGATGAAAAATAGAAAATAAAGGACACAGATTCTAACTAAGGAGAGGATTACTTTGGGAAAAATGCAATTAGACCAACACAACCTAAGCTTTAGCAGACATCCATGCATTTTTTTTGTTAGAGGACAGATACATTTCATGTAGTCTCGAATAATACAAACTGTTTGGCCATTGCAATATTGATGCCTTCTTTATATCTATGTTGGCTAAAAGTTGCCCTGCAAAAGGTTTCTTAATTTTATCTATCTAGAAGCTCTGACATCAATCAACCACTCTCCCTTAATGCCTTGAGATAGGCTCTAATAAGGTAAAGGTTCCCCCCACACAGATGTGGTAGTCGTTCCCGACTCTAGGGGGCGGTGCTCATCCCCTTTTCAAAGCCAAAGAGCCAGCGCTGTCCAAATATGTCTCCGTGGTCATGTGGCCAGCATGACTAAATGTCAAAGGCACATGGAACGCTGTTACCTTCCCACCAAAGGTGGTCCCTATTTTTCTTCTTGCATTTTTTTATGTGCTTTCGAACTGCCAAGTTGGTAGTCAGTCCATTACGCGGCGCTAGGGATTTGAATTGCCAACCTTTCTGATTGACAAGCTCAATGTCTTAGCTACTGAGCCACAATGTCCCTTAAAGGCCTTAATAGCAGGTACTAATGTGGATTTATTCCGTGTTGTCCTTCAGCACTGCTCTAGGCATCTCTTCAGCCATTTCATTCCTTCAACTTATTGATAAACTCCAAAGCACCACAAAACAGTGGACAGCATCACTTACTGAGATGTACCACTGAGTATCATCCACACATTCATGAAAGCTTATCTCATGACGAGGGATAATCTCACCCAGAACCTTCACATAGATGTTAAAAAGTGGAAAGAGAACACTGGGTGAAATGAAATTGGGACACAGACAGCCATGGCTGTTGCTGCAGGTTTTGCCACATATTTATCTCTGAGAAATATTTGAAAGGCCCCTTTCCCCACAACGTTCTAATTTCTACACATGATGGAATAATTATGTTCATACCTTACCTTTGGAAATTGATAGGTAATCTTGGGCTCATAATTTCCCTTTGTGTCCCTTTTAAGTGAGACCACAACCAGATATTCAAAAAATGGGTGTCCAGCTGAATGAGAAAAACTGCTTCTTTGTTTCAGCCTTACATCAGCACCAGATTTGCTTTCTGTAGGATTTACATCCTGGGAGTCACCTGTAATGCAAAACAACAGCAAGGCTATCACTTATAATTTGAGAAATGTAAAATGTAGAAAGATCAGACGGACATTCCATGTCAAGGAAAGAGAATTATCTGCCTTGAAATAAATGCTTCTAAAGGTAGCAAACTGAAACCATTCCTCACCATTTTAGAACCTATCTGCTGCCTATAGACACCTGCAAGTGCATAAACATTTGCCCTAGCTTCTTATTAGTAATGCATAGCTAGCAAACCTTTATAGCTATCAGGCACATTAACAGTAGCCTCACCTCCCATCCTTATTACCTGTTGCTGCACACATCCTCAGTCTTTATATAAAATGTCCCCAAAAAAGCTTTGATGATCTGAACCATCTGCTCACAATTTTTGTCTTAGGGTTCCTGCCTTCAAAATAACCTGCTCTGAATCGAGAGTATTCTACGTTCACCTCTACGCTGACACCTGGTCTCTTAAATGCCTTCACTGGCATCCACTTGGCAGGTAGATCCTACATAAACGTATCTTGCTTCCTTCAGGGTTTCCTGGAATGGATGCTGTTATTTCTATGGTGGCAATTTTTCATTAAAGTTGCTTTCAACTGTGTTTAATTGCATTTGCCTACCACTGTCTAGTAAGAATCAGAAAATCATTATAAATCTTTATCTATGGATCAGAAAGGAAGAAAAGAAAGAGCAGAACAAGAGTCATTTTGTGTGGGAGATAAACAAAAAAATAAATAATATGTATATATAAATGCAAAGAGGTTCTTCTGCATTAGTCAAATAATAAATTACAGATAATGACTGCATGAGGCTGCATGTGGCAATATAACTTTTGCCAATAAGTGGATTCAACTGCCTGAAAAGGGGGGGGGGGGATCAAGTTTTAAATATACAAGGCGTGTAGAGGAAAATCCCTTCTGTGTTTGCTTTAGGCAGCTGATTCTATAGATAAAGAAGTGTGGAACATCATTACCAACGCAGAAACAAATCTGGGAGAAGAACACATTTCCAAGCTGCCATGTAATCAAGTCAGCACCCAATACCCTTGACATCTTGTACATCAGCTGCATATGAAAAACATGCTAAGGCTATAAGCCACCCTTAATTAACTACTTTGACTGTGGTTATTGGGCATGCTCAGCACAGACCAACCAATTATATTATAGCTTTTAAGAGCACGGTTTATTTCACACAACACTGTAATGGCTATTTTGCTCAAGACATTAGAAAAATATAAATTAAACATATAAATATTATCTGAAAACTGTAATTTAATCAAATGTGGTTGTAAGACTCAATTATTTGAACCGAATATAGTTGAACAAAGTATAGTTGCCCACTTGTTCCTCTATTCTATGTAATGTCAGTGAAAACCCTCCAATTAGAATTTTAGAATAATTTAAATATTGACAGCATAGCCCCATAGATTTGCCCACATTGATTGATGCTATCGAAATCAACTAAATATTTTCTTTTGGTTAGTGAGGAAATACCAAAATAAGAGGAAGGAAGGAGCAGAATTTACAATGAATTTTTAAAAGACTAAAGCTCTGTTCATCAAAACTGCATTCAAGATAGGATTTAAAAAACTATTGCTTTATGATTTGTAGTATAGACATAAAATATGCTACTTCCAAGATATATTTCCAATGGTATGCTAAATTATAATTGGTAGTTCATAAAATTAAAGTCAAGCTTAGTAAAGTACTTATAAAACCCATTTTGGAGAACTGCACCTCTAAAAATGTTTATACTTCCCAAATTATTACACCTTTTTAAGATATAGCTGTGTCTTTAACCCATAAAAATCCTAATAGCATGTAAAATTTATTTAGAAAAAGTATATTCCAAAAGAAAAGGTATGTATAAATATAAAATTATTGTAGGGTAAGATCTCAAAAGCATGGAGATTTTCTAATGTACTGTATGATTTAGTTGAAACTTCTATTACTTTTAAATATAAGCTTAAAAATCAGGAGGGGAGGAATCAGAAAAAAATGTGATCTGAAGAATCACATTCCTATTGTCAAGATCAGGATATAACCTTATTTCACAACAAAATAGACCTAAAATGTTCTGAAGAGGGCTTGTAAAGTTCCTTCTTAAATTGCACAACTGAAATCTGAAAAAGTGCCACCAAATATGAATACTGTCTTCTTTGTCACTATTGGGCAACATTCTTTTTTAGTTAAAGATAAAGAAGAAGAGAATTGCCACTGCCCCAAGATCTACATCCAACCTTTTTCTTACCATGACTAGCTGGGGAAGAATGGGAGAAAATTGGGGAGGGGGGTGTTGATGGTTACTTTAGTGCTAATGCTCACATCTCCCTGGGTGTTCATTCCATGGTATCAGAGAGCAAAAGCCTATGTCCAAGAGATTTCTGGACTAAAACACCTGTAGGCTCTTTTTTATACATTTTTGTTAATGTTTCCTCCTTCTGCGCTATAGGAAAAAAACAAGATGTAGAACCAGCCCTGGAATTTGGCAAATCAGCAAAAGCTGCAAAACTCATATGCACACACACACACCCAGAGATTAATGGGCTCTTCACTTCAAAGGTTTCCACTGAAGACTTGGAATCCTGTGAGCAGTTTTGAAGTGCTATCTCATCCATCAGATGAAATGCCAGAGTCACCTCTTCCTAATGAGGACAACAGCCTCCTGTGGACTAATGACTTCCAAGAAACTATTGGCTCTGGTTAAGTGTACCACCCATTTTAAAGGTTGCATTTGTATTTATGTTTCCAATGATGCTCCAGCTGACAAACTAAATAACACCCTAACCATATACACATAGCCATCAGATTGCTTAGTAAAATGCTGTATTTTAGTTCTCTGACTCTAATAGCAAATAGCAACTATTTCTGTAACAATTGACAATCTGAAGAAATCCTTTGATGCCCATCCAGGATTCTTACAGAAAGCAAATTACAAAAAGATTCTATCCTCATGTATCAACGTAAGCAGTTGTTCTTCATAACAGCATGAATGTGGGCAGATTGAAATCCAGAGACCTTGAGCAAACCAACGACTTCACTGTCAGCTTCATGCTACGGACATCGTTCATATGAAATGCTTCCCAACAAAAAAAGGGGGAGATTCAGTTGCTTTTCAGAAATACTACTACCAGCACTTTTAATAAACAGGATCTTTTTAAGGACTATTTAGAATAATTACCGCTATTGGGGAATTCTCTGATGACAACATGAAGCCTCTTCTAAACAACATTACATCAGCTTACTCATTCCAAAATGCTGTGTCTGTCTCCCCCTTCCTTTTCTGCTTATCATGCTTTGAATAACTGGAAAAAGGGGAGGAGGGGGAGAGAGAGTTGCCAAGGTTGGAAACCCCTGCCCTGGAGTGATCACTCTGCAGCAAAAAAGACCAGAGAGCAGAAGACCCTCTTATGTTCTGCTTCTAGTAACTAGCATAAAAGAGGATATTTTTCATCCACCACTTTTTTTCCCCACCAATTCTGTTGTTACTTACCCTATTTCTGAGACACACCTTTTACTTATCAATAGCCTCACATAAACTCTGAAAACATTAAGAGGTTCTAAATTCATTCCAATTCAGAAAAACCGAAAGGGGTAAATGCTTTACAGGTAGCCTTGACTTAGCACCATTCATTTCCTGAAGATTTGAAGTTATGAGAGTTCTGAACTAAGGTACTTATGACCCATACCTGCAGTTATGGCTGTGGCAGCACCCCTTGATACAGGTATCAAGTGATCAAAATTTGGGGGTTTGGCACCCCATCCAAATTTATAACAGAGGGGGGGTTTCACTCCACTCATTTATCTCCCCCTCATCTATGCCCTTTTGGCCCCTTGCTAACCTGCACTCCACTGCCCAGCTGACCTTTGCCAATTTCTTACTCCTTCCTGCTGGCGAGGAATACATGGCCTGGCTCTTCCTGAGGCAGCTGTTGGCAACGTGAGGCAGACTCCCCCAGGGGAGAAAACCACTGAAGGGAAGAAAGCCTCACCTGGCCAGCAGCTGCCTCACAAAAAGCAAAGCTGGGCACCCCTCATCAACAGTGGAGCAAGAAGGTGAAGATCAGCTGGGGCCTTGGAGTTCAGGGCAGCAGAGGCAATAGCAATAGCAGTAGACTTATATACCGCTTCATAGGGCTTTCAGCCCTCTCTAAGCGGTTTACAGAGAGTCAGCATATTGCCCCCAACAATCTGGGTCCTCATTTTACCCACCTCGGAAGGATGGAAGGCTGAGTCAACCCTGAGCCGGTGAGATTTGAACCGCTGAACTGCTGATCTAGCAGTAGCCTGCAGTGCTGCATTTAACCACTGCGCCACCTTGGCTCGTATGGCACCAAGAAACTTCTTTGTGCCATACGAAGGCTACTCTGGCCGGGTCAAGGTAAGGCTAGGCTTCACCCAGCACAAAAGGGCTTCCTGGTGCATCATGCCACTGGGGCTTTTTGTAGCCTCAGAGCTACACCACACCAAGAAACTTCTTTGTGCCATACGAAACCCATCCTCATTCCGAGTCCAGCCCAACAGCACCGTGCAGAGGAGCTTTCTGATACATCACAGCTCAGGGGCATTTTGCAGTCCCAGATCCACAAAGCATCAAGAAGCGCTTGAGTTGCAGTGTATTCTTTCCCCAGCCTTCCTGAGCTCAGGCCGCACTACCACACCACTCCTCCTTCAACTTGTGCATAACCTGCGCTGTCCCTCCCAAGGCGGCAACCCCATGCTCCTTAGCTGGGATTACCTCCACTTCCTGCTTAACTTGACGGCAATTGAGTCTGCAGGGACTGCAGTCGTTAAGCAATGCAGGACATCTTGCTTTAGGGCCATATCACTTGATGGAAATTCCAGTCCCAACTGTGGTAATAAACCAAAGATTATCTGTACACAGAACTATAATCTGTGTTTGCCTTTGGCTGTTACGTAAATTGCATTCAATTTGCAGTGTTGCATTAATCCAGTCATTGTGTTGTAGACAAGAAACATTTACTTTGTGAACAGAACATAAAGGTGAGTTGTTAACCTGCCCCACATGTGCACTTCCTGGTTCCTGATACAAAGTTGTTATATATCTGAGTTTACTTCATACTTGACATAAAATAATCCCAGCCTTGAATGAATCCATTTGTGCTCCCCAATACGCACTGTCATACACTTATTCTTAATCCTTTTCAATAATGGGAACTTGAGTTTCTCAGCAAGTAACTTTGTTGAATGGCCATTCAGCATGGAAAAATCCGGCAGTTGCCAGATCAGAGGTATTCTTAAAGGCCAGGTATACATTATAGCACAGATAAAAGAGGCCAAGACCTTTTACACTTTATAATTCTATAATAAAATAGAATAACCTTGCTTTAACCAAACAAGTAATTAGAATTACCATCAATACTTCACCCAAAAGTATATGGTGAAAAAAAAAGCTATAATCAATTTATTTGTTAAGGTCTCTTAGATCTCATTGCTATTTTCCCTCCAACTTGATCACATTCTGTCAAAAAAACGAGTAGCTAAAGTTTGGTGAAGCGGAAACTAAGCTGCACAAAATAAGCTTCGTTTCTGCATCCTGTCTCTTATTTTCTGAAAACTCAAAATCAGCTCGAATCTCTAGCTGCAAAAAAAAACAAAAAAAACATGTTATACCTTAAAAGTCCATCCAAACAATTATCACAGAGACTTTTACGATCAGGTATAAAAATCCAACCTGGCAGCTTCAATTTATTTGCTGCCCGTTCACGTTCATTCATTCAGGCTTATTCCCAAAATTCTTCCTTCCAGTTTTCCCGGTTATTCCAAACGTTTCCTTCCGATTTCGTCATATGAAGTACACAAGGGACTTTCCTACCGTGAATTTATCGGAAGCATTTGGGGGCGGAGGGGGAGGACACCGCTCAGCGTCTGACCAGCCGTCGGAGGGGGTGAGGGGGCAGAGAATAAGAGCAGACCCAGCACAAACTTGGCATGGCCGTTTCCGTCGCTCCCCACTCCAAAAAAAAAGAAGTTCTGCGGGGACGGCTCACCCCACGGCGCGAATTCACTAACAGGATCGGCGCGCACGCTGCTCTCCCCCGAAGAGTCTGAACTCTAACAGAGCAGGGGGAGCAGGAGCGAGGAGACCGAAGGGAGGAAGAGAAGGAGACCGACGGCTGGGCTGGCGCCAGACTGACGGACAAGTGGGAGGAAGAGAGAGCTTGGCCGGTCCTGCCCCTTAGGCTCACCTCTCCTAGACGACCTCCGGACCAGGCTATTTCGGAAGAAGCGGACGAACCTCTCCCCCGCCATGCCGCCAGCGGCTCGCTCTCTACCGCACCGCGCTGCCGCCGTCTCGTCCGACTTAAAAACTTTTGCACCTGGGAAAAGTGAAAGCGGCGGCGGCGGCGGCGGCGGAGTCACCGGGCGGGAGGAGCCTTCGGGAGGCTGGGAAGAAGTGCGCTGCAGTTCCCGAGCGAGGCGATGGGCGGAGAGCAAAAGCTTCTGGGGGAACAACACCTGAAGGACGGCCGCCAGCCAGGAAAACACCAGGCCGCCACGTGCCTCGCTTAAATTGAGACACAAGCCTGCACGCATTGGCTGTGGCTTTCCGGGTCGGCGCAGCTTCATTCCGGACTCACCAGAGGCTTGCTCATACATTTGTACACCGCTGCGAGACTTTGCCTTTCCTTGTTCTACGTTTATCTTTGGCCATGCTACTCGGGAGCTTTTTAATCAGAATATGTAATATTTAAAGAAAAAAAAAACCTGCCAATTTCCTTGATATCTTACATGGCTCCTGTGGGCTGAAATGAGATTTGCCAAATTTTATTCTTTAAAATGTCTTTTGTGAAAGGAAGGCACAAAATATACTTAATTTATCACTTTCAAAGTTATAAAAAAAAACCTTGACTTGCACCCCACAACCTGGAGAAATGCAATACAGGTGCTAAGATCCCCTGTTTTTCTAAATCCAAACTTTTCTTAAATAGTAAGCAGGGCAAAATCAAACAGCTCATGGGAGATCACAAACACACACATGTGATTCCCCCATATGTGAGCACCTCCACAAACACTGCAGGTAGTCCTCAACTTAAGACCACAATCAATGTTTATGTTGCTAAGTGAGACATTTGTTAAGTGAGTTTTACCTCATTTTACGACTTTTCCTGCCACATTTGTTAAGTGAATCACTGCAGTTGTTAAATTTAAAACAAAGTAACTTCCTTAATCGATTGCGGAAATACTGTAGCCATGACATTCTGATTAGCAAGCTAATAAACCTGATTATCAAAATATATGGACTGAGCGGCATTTCTGTTGTCTGCACATTAGACAATCAAATTGAAAGAATACTCACTTGGATTTTTGGAATGTAATATTAAATGGCGTGCCACAATATTCAGTCCTGAGTCCTATACTTGAAACATTTTTATTAAAGGGCTTGGGTGAAGAAGTGGGAAATTACTTATAAAATTGGCTGGTTATGTAATCTGAGTAAAACAGCCACATAAAGCAAAAACTCAGATTGGTCTTAATAGGGTAGAAGCAGTTTTTCTCAATCTGTGGTCCACCAAAGCTTGAAGAAATGTTATGATTTATATCTTGAGTTAAATCTTTGTGGGGAGTCCTTGGCCATGGTCCTCAAAAGATATTTAAAGGGGGTCAGTGGTAAAGTAAAGGTTAAGAACCTTTGGACTAGAGGATAACTTATTAAAATTGAATAGACAATGCAAAAGTCTTCATTTAGGAAATAGAATTCCAAGGAAGTGGATGAAGAGTGGTATATCTGCCTCTCTGAAAAAGTTCTTGGAAAAGTTGCTTTCAAACTGCATCTGAGTCAATAAAATGGTGTTTCTACAAAAAAAAAAGGCAGATGAAGCACCAAAAGAGGTAGTTTCCAAATCAAAGGAAGCACATTTTGTAATTCAGTACGTTAGTGTACTGTTTCCACAGCCCCTATGCCTTCGTTTACTCCAACAGAGGTCAAGGGTCATGAAGTCATTTCCTTGTTTCTTACCAGTCAGACCTGTAAAAGGCAAGCACTGCGTTGCTCTTTTACCACAGGCATGCATAGATTATCTTTCAAGACAGTTTTTAGTTTGTTTAGGATTCAATCATCCTGTGGTTTGTTTGGCCTGCCCAGATGGACAAGGATATTTATTGCTGGGGCAAAACAGTTATCAGAACCATTTCGGGTATCTCCAATTCAAGGCTTTACACCTTAGGAAGAATTCCTGTAAAGGGGGATTAAATGATTTGGGAATATTAATTGTTAAATTGATTTACCTGGAGATATGCTACTATTCTGAAAATACCTAAAGGTAACTTATTGTTCCACAGAGTAGGAGGATCTTATATTCACAGAAGGATAAAGGTTGCTCTCCCTTGTCCCAGACTGCAAGATACAAAATAGTGCCTTTAAGTTATAGGAAGATAGATACGAAATGAATTTTAGAAAAAAAAAGGTTTCAACGGTCACATTTAATTGACATAGGATAGATGGCCCTCTGTTAGGAAAATTTCAATGTGGATTCCTAAGGATGTGTAGCTGGCATTATTATGTAGCTGGCTGACAATTCGTACTCAATGTTTAGCCTTCAATGGAATTTATCAAATTTCCAGATGATACTAAGCTGGCAGGAATAGCCAACATTTCAGAAAACAAGCTCAAGATCCAAAAAGATCTTCACAGATTGAACACTGGTCCCAATCTAACAAAATGAAATTCAAAACGTAGATAAAAGTTACGTTTTACACTTAGTCAGGAAAAACAACTGTATAGGTATAGACTAGCTTAATGCCAGTAAATGTGAGAGAAATCTTGGACTCCCAGTGCATAATCATTTAAATATGAGCCAAAAGTGTGCTGCAGCAGCCAAAAAAGCCAATGGAATCCTAGGCTGCATTTATAGAGGGATAGAATCAAGATCATGTGAAGTTCTAATACTGATTTACAAAGCCTTAGCAAGACCACACTTGGAGTACTGCATCCAGTTCTGGTCACCACAATACAAAAACGATGTAAAGACCCTGGAAAAAGTGCAGAGAAGGAACAAAAATGATTAGGGGGCTGGAGGCTAAAACATAGGAAGAACGGTTGCAGGAATTGGGTATGTATCTCATGAAAAGAAGGATTGGGGGGGGGGACATAAGAGCACTGTTCTGGTATTTGAGGGGCTCCTACAAAGGTGGAACTATTTTTCAAATACTATGGGAAGACACACACACACACACCGGAAAAATGTAATATTTTGGAAAATATTAAAAAGGCAGAATATTATATTTCTCTAAAGGAGAAATGGAGAAACATACTCTTAAAGACAGAAAGCAGTCCCTAAGTCTTTCTTAATAGCCTACAGCAGATGCCAGCACTTAAGAGATAAAGAGCTTATTGAAAGAGGAAGGCAAGTATCAAGACAGCTCTATTCCACTGGTGGGATTCAAAAATGTTTACTACCTGTTCGATGGGCGTGGCATGGCTTGGTGGGCGTAGCAGGGGGAAGGTTACTGCAAAATCCCTATTTCCTCCTCATCAGCTGGGACTCGGGAGGCAGAGAATAGATGGGGGCAGGGCCTGTCAGAGGTGGCATTTACCGGTTCTCTGAACTACTCAAAATTTCCACTACTGGTTCTCCACAACTGGTCAGAACCTGCTGAATACCACCTCTGCTCTCTTCATAAGCAAAGCAAATTATCCAGGCAGAAAACCATTCAAGACAGGATATTTTGAAACTGATTGCAGCACAGTTAACAAAGGCAGAATGATAGGTTTAGAAAGCAGCCCTTCACCCAAGATCTGACACAGGATGAAAACTATTAGCCACAATAGGAATTGCCCAACACCCTTTCAGAACACAAGCCCCTTCATTGCACCACCCCAGAACAGTTAAAACTTCGAAGTCACACAAATCTATAAAGATCCGTCCACTTATTGAGCCATTTGTTCAGCTGACCCAGAACTGTGCACTGTCTTTTTGGTTCTGTTCAATAAATCAACTTTCCAATCAGCATCTATGTTGTTTCCAGCTTCTTTCTCCCAGCTTGGAACTGAACCAGATGGATAATTCTTCCAACAGTAGCAAAAGGCAAGATAAGAAACAATGGTTGGGAACTAACCAAGGAGAGAAACAACCTAAAACTAAGGAGAAATTTCCTAACAGTGAGAACAATCAACCAATGGAATTGTCTTCAGAAATTGTGGGTGCTCCATCACCGAAGGCTTTCAAAAAGGGATTGGACAACCATTTGTCTGAAATAATATAGGGTCTCTTGTTCAAACAGGGTTGGACTAGAAGATCTCTGAGATTCCTTCCAACTCTATTGTTCTATGCTCTACTATAATCCCCTTTTAACAGAAGGTGCTTGGTGGATGTGCAATACTACATTCTATGCATGAGCAATTTAGTGCATGAAATAGATCATTTAATTGGTTCATGTCCAGACAAAGCTTATGTATTTTACTTGGTCAAAGACCCACAGTGTATGTTTTAGGCAGAAATAATTTGCGGTGAGAAGAGAAAAAGGAGTATCAGTTACAGAGTACAGTACAGACTTACTACCACAATTGACCCCAACATTTGTGTTGCTAAGTGAGACATTTGTTAAGTGAGTTTTGACATATTTGATGACCTTTCTTGCCACAGTTGTTAAGTGAATCGCTGCAGTTGTTAAGTTAGTAACACGCTTGTTATGTGAATCTGGCTTCCCCATTGACTTTGCTTGCCAGAAGATCGCAAAAGGTGATCACATGACCTCAGGACACCTCAACCATCGTAAATATGAGTCAGTTGCCAAGCATCTAAATTTTGATCACGTGACCATGGGGATGCTGCAACAGTCATAAGTGTGAAAAATGGTCATAGGTCACTTTCTTCAGTGCCATTGTAATTTTAAATGGTCACTAAATGAACTGCTATAAGTTGAGGACTATCCGAATAGCAATGACTAAGGAGTGATAGGAAAACGAAAGTCCTAGGACAGTGATGGCAAACCTTCTTGGCACTGAGTTCCCAAACTAGTGTGCTTGCGCATCGGAAACCTGAAGACCAGTTGACCGGCGCATACATGTGCACCCACCAGCTGGTCTTCACTTGCGCCGGAGCGCCAGAAACCCAAAGGAAAGCAGAAGACCAGCTGGCAACGGTGCACGTGCCCACAGAGTGCTACCTCTCTCACACATGCTATAGGTTCACCATCATGGCCCTAGGAAGATAAGGGGAAAAGAGAGCTGGATGTGTGATGGTATCTAAGGTAGGTGAGGAAAAGATGGCACTGGAAAAATAGAGTCATCAAACATTAATTCAAGCATAATTTGAATATAGCACAATATCCAGCACAACTGGCCCATCTTCTCATGTCTGCATTTTCTTAGAAGCTTCCTTTCCCCACTTTTTTTTAACCACAGACCATGCGTTGCCACCAACGTGTGTGTGTGTGTGTGTGTGTGTGTGTGTGTGTGTGTGTGTATTACATCCTCCTTCTAAATTTTGCTCATAATTCTGTGACTTAGGAGTTTAATAAAAAATTATCCTAATACAGATTTTGATATTTTTCTTACACCAATATAAGACCATGCGTTGCCACCAACGTGTGTGTGTGTGTGTGTGTGTGTGTGTGTGTGTGTGTGTGTATTACATCCTCCTTCTAAATTTTGCTCATAATTCTGTGACTTAGGAGTTTAATAAAAAATTATCCTAATACAGATTTTGATATTTTTCTTACACCAATATAATAATTTTCAATGCCATATTGCTTAGTAAATGAGTATCTAAATCAAACGATATCTAAAGTTTTCTTTAAATAAAACTTTCTCAAACAAAATAATGATGGAACTGGGCTCTAATTAATGTAAAACACAATCTTAGTGAATTTATTTGATGTGTTATATTTTTCACCACATGATGTCAGGGTAACCACAATGAAACTACACATTGGCAAGATGTGAACAAAAGTACACATGTACAGTAAATATCATATAACATATGTGTATAAAGAATATTCAGGAGTATCTGCAGGGCATGGTAAAAAAATGTCAAGATGGTGTGCATGATGGAGCAATTGAAGCGTTGCCTGGTTTCTGTGTGTGTCACACATTATGTAACACACATTAAAAAATTGGTGGAACTTTTATTGCACTATTATGGTCGGATTCCTTTTTTAAATACTGTTGCTGTTGACACTCGTGAATACATAAATGAAGTCCGTGTTACAATTATTTTGAACTTAAATATGCATCTGAAAATGTTTCATGCATGATATGTATTTTTGCACAGCACAACATTTCTAAGCCTTTGTGGCATCTAGTGGTCACTCATATTTTTGCAGCCCAATTCTAGAATCCCAATATATGGTGCATTTTCATACTATAAATGCAAATTGCTGGGGGACAGAGCTGGGGAAATCTTACTTGCAAACAAAAGAAAACGAAACAGTGTGAGTAGGTTCGACATTTTGACTGGATTAGGCTATTTTCCATTACATCCATTATATTCCCCTAGGTTCTGCCCAAGTTTATCAAGGAATTAGCAGATTGTGTTTTGGATTAACTATTCATCAATCAAAAAAACCCAACAATTCTCAGTGTTTTCCTAGGACAATTCCTGAACTTTCACATTGCAATCAGTCATAATTGTCTGGTGAATAAATCATAATAGAGTCAAAAGTAAACAAACCACATTATGGCTTAGTGCAATCATCATTATAAGCCATGATGTGTGATTTAATATGATGTAGGAACTAAGCTTCTATACTTTCTTCAATGAACAGTTAAAACAAACCATGACTTAGTGAAATATATGAACCTCATTGACACAGTATCTGGGTAAGTATAATTAGAATGCTTGTAGTATAATTGGATAATTATAATTACAGTATAATTAGAATGCTTGTAGTTGTTATGGCTATTATAGGTGTAGAAGGTTAGCACCCATCCCTCTCCTAGAAGAATGAAATATTTTGAGAAATATTAAAAAGGCAGAATATTGTATTTCCCTGAATGAGAAATTGAGAAACATGCTCTTGGAGATGGAAAGCAGCCCCCATCTTTCTTGATGGCGCTCAGCAGATGTCAGCACTTAAGAGCTAAAGAGCTTATTGAGATCTAGGTAGCTCTAAAGGTAAAGGTAAAGGTTCCCCTCACACATATGTGCTAGTCGTACCCAACTCTAGGTAGTTCTATTTGTAAGCAAATTTCCTGCAGCAAGGTCTGAACAAAGGTAGGATTAGCCCTCAGCCACAATAGGAATTGCCCAACAAGCCCTTCATTGCATCTGCAGACCAAGCTTCAGCCAAGCTTGGCTCAGACAACCTACAGAGCTGGCTATGACCCCTACAACAGCCAGTGGGATGCATGTTCCTGCACAGGAATAGAAGCTCAAGAGAAGGTATAAATACCCCTCACTCTCAACTCCATGTGGTCAGCTACCCAGAGCCATGTGTTTGGTGGTTCTGCTTCATCAAGAAATGGATCCTCTTTCCAATCAGCCTCCAGCTTCCATTTTGTCTCCAGTGTCTTTCTCCCAGTTTGGAAGTGAACCAGATAGATATTTCTTCCAACGTAGGATTTCAGCAATGGGAGACAAAGCAGGACTACCATATCTGGGCTGCACTAGATGGCAGCAAATTAAGTTTCCACACCCCACTGCTACCCTCTACTAGTCATCCAGATTTTTGTAACTCAAAGCTTGTAATCCTAAAACAAATCCTATTACATGTCCAGTGAGTTTGTGAAATTCTGTGTTTCTTCCATTTGTGGAATCATTTTCAAGGTAAGAAAAATGAGAGCCATTAGAAGACATTACTTCTGCTCCCAAGAGTCCTTAGTCAAATGGCAGCAATGAAAAGGTAGATAAGCCTCCTGCTTAGATTTGCCAGGAAATAATGATTTAACTTGCTGGGAGGGGGAGCTTTTTGGCCAATCAGCTTGAAACTTTCCTTTGAACCTCTTAATGAGTGCTGATAATCCCTAAGTATTTGTTGGCATTTGAAGCAGTAAATTACTCTGTGTCTCACACCATGAAGTCCTTTCCAGAAAGCCAAGCTAAGTTTACTCTGGAGCATGTGAGATCAGATATCAGCTGGGGTGTCTCTATGTTATTGCTTTCTTCTTCCATTCTCTAGCTTTGCAGATCTAGGCTGATTTGTGCAGCTCACCTGGAGTCTCATAAGCCACATACTGTGCAAGTTCTCTTTTTCTGCATGAAGGAAAATGGATCAGAATGCAAAACAAAGTCTTTGTTTTCCTACTGGTAGGGGAGAGACTGGTGGAATTGTACAGACTGTTACTCATTTATACCTTGATGTACAAGGACTTGAGGAACAATCATAACAATCGCAAAAAAAATGCCTTGTCCTTTATAGACATAGTTGCTGAAAGTAACAGATGCCAAAATAAAGTTGGCAACAAACATGCTTGCATCAATGTCAGGATTCAAGCATTCATAAATACAAGCAAACCTTAAGTGTAAATAAAAGCAGCTGGAAATAATAGCATCATGTTTACATACACATTTTCTACACTGCATTATTTTGTGTCCCGTAGATTTTTTAAAGATTGGAAAATATGTTTAGCTATTTGGCCTACTTGTTAGCGTTACACCACAATGTTGTGGCTCACCAGCAGCCAATGGAGCTGGTAGCAGATTCAGACAGTGAGTAGGTTGAGGAGGAACATGGGGCATTCCTGGAGTCTGGGGAAGGTTCTGATGAGGGCTCTGTGTCAGAGGCAGAGAGGGGGACAGAGCCGTAAGCCAGTTATCAGCTGCCTTTAGAGTCAGATATCAGTGAGGCAGACGAACAGCTGGAGCCTGTTCCCAGTGTGCATGTGCACAGAGTTGCCACAGGTGGACAATGGACAGCCCCTCCCAGGGGAAATAAAAGACGAGCGAAAGGGGAGTGGAGTTTGCAGGAGACAATTAATTCACTTAATTGGAACTCTCCAAGATTCCTTCCCAAATTTTGCAGGTATTGACCTGTCAACTCTCCAAGCCAGATAAGGTCTGTGACTGTAAATCCTCCCTTGAAAGACTTTGCTGGATGTGAATGAGCAGAATTCCCAGTAAATTAATAAAAGGGTTTTTTGCCAGGACAAGAAGTTTGCTTCATGCTGTTGGGAAGCCTCGGTCAGAACACACAGACAATCCATATCAGATGTTAAAATGTTTTAATATATATGCAAAGGAAGGGATTAATTCTGTAGCATCTCAATATTACGCCAGTAATTCCTGCCTAGATGTTAGTTCTCATAGAATATTTCTAGAAGGGAAGAAAGCAGAGAAAGCAGGGGAACTAACTCTGCATTTCCACACATAAGCTAAACAAGTTTTTTTTAAAAGTAGTGGTATTGTGTGGAAGGGGAGCAGTCTAGGTACTTTACTGTACTCATTAGCACTGGACCATCAATAAGTTGGAAAGAAATAATAAACTGAATGTCTGACATCTAAACAAAAGACTGGCATGAGAATTTAGCCTTATGTTTCTTCATTAGGTATATGAGTTGCCTAGAAACCCAGGGATTAC
Source organism: Thamnophis sirtalis (assembly GCF_051295495.1). Lineage (NCBI taxonomy): Eukaryota > Metazoa > Chordata > Lepidosauria > Squamata > Natricidae > Thamnophis > Thamnophis sirtalis. The sequence goes on from NW_028261387.1 coordinate 62,450,755, forward strand.
TTTGTAAAATCCATCATGGCTGGCTAAGATGTCACACTTAAAACTAAATAGCCAGGGTATTTATTTTTCCTCCTTTGTATCAACAGATTGTTTAATTAAGTTTAGAATCCAAATCTTCAAGCTGGGCTTCCAATGATATACAGTAAATAATGTGAATCCCTTGCATTCTTGCAGTTGTCACCCAACAGGATCTCAAAGGACTTTATAGACTGTGAAGTGGAATTCATCCCTCATATGCTTGCAGGGACATTCTTTGGCAGAGTCCACAGTATTTACACTCTATAATAACTACTTCAGCTGACACTCTCTCACCTTTAGCAGGGTTCTTAGTGAGTAGAATCTGAAAGGCAATATAGCAGTCAATATGCCAAGAGCTCTTAATATGCAATTGTCCTACATTCTGTCTGGAAAAGAAATGCTCTGAAGAGTCGAATCAATTACTGTTAATAAAGAACATCAGCCAAGATTTTGTTCAGTCTGGGTATAAGCAGTTTGAAGTACCAAACTTCTCACACTCCATTCTTCTCTTCAGTTCTTTTTTTTAGGTAACAGGCTTGAGGTGAAGTCCTGTCTTAAACATCATTGTCTAAAACTTGTGATAAAAATACAATAGGTAAATATTGTATTTATTTTATTTATTTTGTTTATTTATTTATTTATTTTGTTTATTTTATTTATTTTGTTTATTTTATTTTATTTATTTTATTTATTTTATTTATTTTATTTATTTTATTTATTTTATTTATTTTATTTATTTATTATTTATTTTATTTATTTTATTTATTTTATTTATTTTATTTATTTTATTTATTTTATTTATTTTATTTATTTTATTTATTTTATTTATTTTATTTATTTTATTTATTTTATTTTATTTATTATTTTATTTATTTTATTTATTTTATTTATTTTATTTATTTTATTTATTTTATTTATTTTATTTATTTTATTTATTTTATTTATTTTATTTATTTTATTTATTTTATTTATTTTATTTATTTTATTTATTTTATTTATTATTTTATTATTATTTAGTTTATCAAACATGTACGACATGAATCCAGGAAATGTGTATGAATAAATGGGTATAGTAGGATAGGGACGGTAGGCATGCTAGTGCACTTATGTACGCCCCCACAGACCTCTTAGGAAAGGGGTGAGGTCAACGATAGACAGTTTAAAATTAAAGTTACTGGGGGTTGAGGATGTAACAACAGAGTCTGGTAGTGCATTCCAGGCATTGACCACTCCTGTTGCTGAAGTCATATCTTTTGCAATCGAGTTTTAGTTGGTATCTATTGTTTGCCCCTGTATTATTGTGGTTGAAGCTGAAGTAGTCATTGACAGGTAGGACGTTGTAGCAGACAATTTTCCGTACTACACTTAGGTCAGACAGTAGGCGGTGTAATTCTAGGTTGTCCAAAATTTCAAGCCTGGTGGCATAAGGTATTCTATTGTGAGCAGAGGAGTAGAGTACTCTTCTCGTGAAATACTGTACCTCTGGACTCGCTCAATTGTATTAATATCCAATATACAGTGTGGATTCCAGGCAGGTGAGTTGCATTTGAGAATTGGTCTGGCAAACGTTTTGTATGCCCTAATTTGCAGTACAATGTTACTGGAGAAGAAGCTTTGCAAAATTAGGCTAACAACTCTTAATGCTTTTTTTGGCAATGCTGTTACAGTGAGCTCTGGGGCTTAGATCGTTTGAGATGAGTACTCCTAGGTCTTTGACTGTGAGGTTCGTCTATGGAGTCTTATACGCCCAATGTATAAGACAGAGCATTTGTTGGTTGAGATTTGGTTTGACCATTCTGACACATAGTCAAGGTCGCTTTGTAGGACAGAAGTATTGTCAGTGGTGTTAAATAGTTTTACTATTTAATACACCATACTGTATGTGCCTTTAGTATCACCCCACCTCTGATATGTTCAGCTGAAACTAATGCAAACTCAAGATTTTTTTAAAGTACCTAAAACAAAAAAGTCAAAGGATATCTACCAACAGCAATAATTAACAGGCTGCTTTTCATTCAATAAAGTTTGCATAGAACCTTTGTGTAGAAAATCCTATGGATCAAACAATACTTTATGCATACATTAGTAAGGAATTGTCCTTTTAGAAGAGAAAAGTTATTAAAGAATGCAATTAGGAGCAAAGAAACCCCATTAGTCATCTACATCAACACTTGTCTCATATGAAAGCAGGCCTGTTATGTCACAAAGAGGCTTTAAAATTTCTGTTCCAAACATATGCAAGTTTGGACCTACCTCAGCAACATGTTTTCTCCTACATTTCCTCAGAAGCAGTTTTTCCACATACTAGTGCTTGTACTATGTATGTATGCATGAATGAATACATGCATGAATTAACAAAATTTCTTTTATATATCAAGTTGTAAAACCTAATACAATAATAAAATAATGAAGAAAAAGGAACCAAAGAAAGCTAAAAATGCAGGAAAGAGAGAAAAAAGAAAAACAGGGAAAAAAATAGAAGTACCTTCGGATCTTCTTTATAGCAGTTATAAGTACAATTATAAATTTACTTTTTTTCTGTAAAGTTACTTCATAGCTTTCTATAATACATGCTGTTCAATAATAAAAACTATAAATTATACATTTTCAGTCAGAATAAACATATTTTCTTTTTTTAATCAAAGAAGTCAGTTTGGCCATCTCAGTAAGCTTCACCAATCATTGATCCATTGTATCCATTCTATCTTTGTTCATGTAACATAATCTCACTGTGATTATAATATATCAACACCAAAATTCCACCCCCCACCCCCCACCCCCCCGCAACTTTGTTCAGTAATCCCAAGAAATTGACTTCTGGTCTCAGTTATATATGGATTCCTGAAAATCCTTTGATCCTTTGAATATATTTGAATCCAAAATTTTCTAGTTTTTTTATATGTCCACCCTAAGCATGATAAAAAATCCCGTCTTGTTGTTCACATTTTCAACATGAAGTGCCTTTATACATTTTAGACCATTTTTCTGGTGACATACATCAATCATACATGTTTTTATATGAATTCTCTTTTAAGATTATAACACAATAAATTTCAGTTCTTTCCACCACATATTTTCCCATGTTTTCATCTGCATGTTTTTCACTTCTGTTCTTGGGAATGTGGGGCCCTCCCCATCCCACCCCTATTTTTAAGAGTTTCAGTGTGTTTCTTATATTATTTAATCCAAATGAGATTATAGTTGCAGAAAGAGGTAAAATATTGCTTTGCAGCTCATTTATTTTACATATGATATGAGCTATTGCTTGTCAACCAGCAATATCACTGGCCTTCATTCTTATATTTCAGGACATTTTAAGAACATAAGAACATAATCCAGATGGATCTGGTCAGCCTTTGGTTTCTTACAGGAACCAACCAGATGCCTTGGGATTTTGACAAGCTGATGATGGAGATATACTCCTCTCTTGCTGTTGCTCCACTGCTACTGGTATTTGAAGACATGCTGCTCTCAACTTGAAGGTAACTTTTTTTTTACAAGTTCATAGATTTTGGTAGACCTTTCCTCCATGATTTATCCAACCCTTTTTAAAGCTGTGCCATAAGCACAACACGTGATGCTGAATTTAGGAGGTTATGTATAGTGTGAAGAAAGTTCAGTTTGGTTGAGTTGAGTTTTGGCTCCCCCCCACACACCTTCTTGTCCTAATTTTCCCTTGGGCTTTTTTGGATTACGTTTGTGTAAACATTCTGAGAGGAAGAAAGATGTGTTGTTGTCCATTTTTTCCATGATCTCCACTGTTTTATACTGTTTGATCATGTCCCCCTTAATCACCTTTTTCTGAGTGAAGGCATTCCAAATATTCTTACCTTTCCTCATAGGGATATGCAGTAGTTAAGATTCCTAATAATTTTGTTTGCTCTGTTCTGAACTTTTTCCAGCTCTGTTTTATTCATTTTCAAATGCAGCGATTAGAACTACAGGGTAGTTCTACATTTTTATTAGAACTATTCAGTATTCCAAATGTAAACACATTATTGAAAATAAATATTCAAAATAAAACTCTGTAAATTATGATGACCTCTGTCTGAGGTCATCATAATTCACACCACTTTATTTTTAACCCATTTCCTGATGGATCCCTAGCCTTTAATGTTTATAGCTTTGCAATCCACTCAGCAGCATGTTTGAATGTTTATGGAATGTGTTCCAGATGGTATTGCATTCAGAGATACATGATCCTAATTTAATTTTTCCTTTGTCATTTGTCATTTAAGTTCTTACATATTGCTATTATTTGGCATTTACCAATATATTTGGCATCACAATTTGTTCTTGCAAAAACACATGTACACAGAGTAAATCTATGCTTACTGATTAAAAGTGGGACCCACTGTGTTCAAGTGAGATTAAAATTGCAGCTATAAATAAACAATATTATATAATCAACCGGGTCAAAGGAATTAATGTTTGCAACTCAAGTACTGTGTCTGCAATGCAACTGATGTAGTAGAATTTGATCTGGCGAGTGTCCACATTTGGATATGTTAAGTTGAAGCAAAGATGGATGTGTATTTTGAAAATGAACATTTGGCTGAAGCAATCCTCATTTACTCCATGGGCTGCTAAAACGGGATAATTTTCATCATTCCCCTAACAAAACAAGGAAACAATTCTGCAATATTATTAATTGTCCATGGGTACTTAAAGCTAGGAAAATGCAGCACATCATCAGTATACTCTGGCTACGTTCTCAAACATAATTAGGTAGGGGGGGGAAAACCAAGTGTGTATCAACATTATGTGCAATCTGAAAAATACAAAATCAATCATTTATATGCACATGCACACATCTACTCTAGATTTTCCCACCAACACAAAAGTTGTCCAAAGTTTCTGCATATTTTGAAAGGAATTAATTAGAGCAAGGAGATATTCTTTCAATGCCCCTTAAAGTTGTGCCTCACAAGTGAGGAATTAAAACAAAGACTAGGATTTCCTAGCACAAGGTGGATAAGATGATCTTTGAGTTTCTTGCAAAGGATATTTCCATGGAGCTCTATTTCAAATCAGTGCCTTGTTGACTGTCCTCAGATGTAAGTCTCCTTTTTGTTCTTGGGCTCCTGAAACGGAGAACAGAAATAGGAGGATTTGCATTTGCCACTTTAAAAACAGAAAGTGATGTCTTCTGTTGGTCAATGTATGTGCTTCTGAGACAGAGGGCATAACTTGACCTGTTACACAAGTAACATGACCAATTTAAATAAAGTTTAGTTGCCTGGCAGCATTTCCATGCGTCAGACACTTATTAGAGCTCTCAGCTGCTGCCTCACACCAGGGGAGTGAGGTAGCTTGCTTGAGGACAAACAGGTGGATGGATACTGGCGATACCCAATATATGGCCTCTATCACATATGGAAAGCTCAGACTGGGTTTTTTCAAGTAGAACCAACAGGCAGATCAAAGTATATATGTTGGAAATATCCCAAAGGCATTTTTAATCTAATCCATTCCCTAAAATCAATATAGGTTTACATGTAGATGTTTGTTTGTTTGTTTGTTTGTTTATGCCATAAAGATTTCCACAGTTTTGCCTCCAAATTCAGATAGATTGTGTATAATTTCTTGGTGAGGGAGCAGACATCCCAAAATTTGACAGAATAAGGATCTTCAGTTAAGAATATTCATGTTTCAGGAAAAATCTAGCAGGTCATGAATATTCTGCCTGCATTGTTTAACTTGGTAAAGATTGGTGTGGAGCGGAATAGAAACAGGAATTTTGAAGAATCAAATTCATTTGAACAGCCAGAAAAGGATGATGAAAGGAAGGTGTACTGGGACTACCATTGCTGACATGGACTTGTAAGAATAGTCCAAAATTATATTTTATAATTTTATATAAATTTTATAATAAAATAATAAAATATTTTGTAATGTTATAAATATAAGTATATTCATAAAAATAATATAAATAATTACAGTATATAATTATATTTTAAGATAATCTGAGTGGGAAAAGCTTACATCACAGTTACAAATTACCAGATTTTTCTAAAATACAGTAATGTTTACACAGTAGCGTCAACCAGGACTCTCCAAACTTTGGGAGCCCACAAGCCTTAAAGTTGCCAAGATTGGAGACCCTGCTCCTAAACTGTGAGATATACTTAGTTTTAGCCAAAAACCAAGACACAGAACAGGACAACAGCATCACCCTTCTCCCTTACATCAAAGGCACCACAGATAAAATCAGCAAAATTCTCCACAAACACAATATCAAGACAGCCTTCAACACTGACCAAAAATAGCCAACATTTTAAGAAACCGCAAAGACAAAATCCAGCTAGAAAACCAAGGAGTCTACGAAATACCATGCAAAATCTGCCCTGCAACATACATAGGACAAACGAACAGGAGAATAAATGCATGCATCACAGAACACAAGAACGCAGTAAGAAAAAAAGAAAAAACTTCCTCCCTTTTCCAGCACCTTAAAGCAACAGGACATGAAATTAATTTTGAAGGAACCAATCTCCAAAACAGAACACTCAACAAGAGAATAATTATGGAAGCTATTGAAATAGAGAAACACCCCCACAACATGAATAAACGTGACGATACCTCCTGCGTACCAGACATCTGGAAACCAGCCTTAGTCAACAAATGAGCCCCACCCATCACCCAGGCCATTACAACACGAAACAACAATGGACACACAGCCAGCACCAATCAGCACCAATCTACCAATCATGATACAACAACACAACCAATCATTCCACTTACTGAAACAGATCCAGCACTCCACATACCCCCACCAAGATTTCTAGAAAGACGGCAGCTCCGATCACACTTTAAGCCCAAAACCCAGCCTGAAGATGGCGAGTGAGACCTCACTGAAACGTTGCCAAGACAATCTCAATCTAACATGGGAAAAGACCCGAATACAACAAGACCAGCATACCTACACCCGTGAAAATCTACGAATATGTTTGTGTGTGTATGTATGTATGTATGTGTATGTGTATGTTTGTATATGTATATATCTGTGTGTGTGTTTGTGTGTGTGTGTAATTTTGTGTCACAACCCTTGGTATGCCCAAATATGGGAGGAAGCATACTGCTTTCCTTTCTCTGTCTATTGGCTCATCTCAAGAGACCATCCAGACAGAAAGCCATTATTTTTACTGTTGCCTTTGTTACATTTGTGTTGCATTTGTGCTGATAAATAAATAAAGGGAGACTAGTATAGATCTATTTCATTTTGATGAGAGCTAAATAGCTTGAAATAGATCTATACTAGTCTCCCTTTATTTATTTATCAGCACAAATGCAACACACATATACATACATACATACATACATTCATATTCATATTCATACATATACATATACATATACATATACATATACATATACATATACATATACATATACATATACATATACATATACATATACATATACATATACATATACATATACATATACATATACATATACATATACATATACATATACATATACATATACATATACACATACACATACACATACACATACACATACACATACACATACATATACGGTGTGTATGTGTGTCTTCAAGTAAGTATTGAATCCTGCCAACTGCATAGACAGTCCCATGCAATTTTCTTGGCAACATTTTGGAAATGGTTTGCCATGGCCTTGTTTCTAGAGAAGAGAAAGACAGAGAGAGTGGCCCAAAGTTACCCAGTCCCAGCTGGCTTCATGCCTAAAATAGGACCAAAACTCATAGTCTCCTAGTTTCTGGTCTGGTATCTTAACACCTTCTAGGTTATATTCCAAAACAGATTTTGAAAGCATAAAAGAAAAAAAATGAAGTAGAGATCAGATTCCATTGTAACCAATATCCCTAAATAATGCATGTCTTTGTTTTAAGGGTTCAAAATACACTATTTTTATTTCCTATCTTTCTTTTGGAAATCCAAATTGGTTGACTGGGAGCCTCTTAGTTTATCCTCACAACAAGCCTGTGAGATAGATGAGGCTAAGAAATAGTCACAATCTCAAAGATCCCCCAAACCTGACAAATACGCGTTCCATGACAGTTTCCCATTCCGATCAGATTGTTTTTAAATCACATTGAGTCCAGTGAGATTTTGTTGCCTTAAACCTTCCCCAACTGTTCAGGTTTTCAATGAATAAAATTATTAGTAAGAGACTACATAAAGTACATTCCTAATTACCTAGAACAGACCAGAATACATTGTCTTACTAAAGTGACGATCTCATGAATGAGACATCCTTCATATTGCTAAGGCTCACTCACAGCTGCCGTCATAGTTCAAAAGTGAGGTAGATATACAATTGTGTGGCATGCACATACTGAAAAGCGGTCTGGTTTATTGTCTAATGACTCATCGTTCTCTAAATGAATGATTCCAGGCATGGAAATGCTGCCTTGTTAGCGTAGAAATGTATAAAATAACACTCCCCATTCCTAACTATCAATAGCTAACAAGCTTTTATGAAAGAATTGTTGCCCATGTGATCTTCCACTGCAATATGTACTCACCAAGGGGTGTTCATTCAGTACATTCTTAGGCATATTCTCACTATCTGGATTTGTGCATTGAGCTTAGCCATAATTGACTCATGATTTGTACAATAAAATTGGGTTAACTCCATATACTGCTGTAGATCAACATAATTAGGCTTAAACAATATGCTAGGTCACAAAAAGACCAAACCGTATATATTGTCTTATTGTGAGATCCAAGCCAATCTCTGTGGGCAAACAACATAACCCACAAGGTAAACAACATAACAGCATAGCCCACAAGTGATGCATATTGAGCATGTACAAGACAGAGATGCAGAAACACAATGAATGTGGAAAAGATTTTCTAAAATAAAAAAGTTTAAACTTTACAAAATACTTTGTTCCAATAAAGATAAGATCTCACACTTTATAATAGGATTTAGATTTTGTAATATTATTATATGAGATGGAAGACTCATACTTCAGGTGTTGAATGAAGACTATAATTTGCGTATATTAATCTTGTAAATTCAAATTACATTTGAGGCAGTTGTGAACTTTGAAACTAATCTTTTTTTTCCAAAGAAAGCAAAAATTTAGCAACATAAATCCAATTAGATTTACCCCATCATAGAAATGAAGTTTGAACTTTTGATGTTTAATATCCATATCAACTGATGAGATTGGAGACTGTTTTTGGAACTTTTAAGTATGGTATTTTGATTCCAAAGAGAGAGAGAAAGGTTGCTGTGGCTGATTTTTGAGCCATCCACAGGGTTCATCTTCACATCTCTCTAACCATGAGGGAAAAAAATTATCCTGGGGAAGAAGGCGGGGCTTAGCAGTGAGAAGACGGATTTTCAGGCTATTCTTGAAATTCCTCTATTCCGAAGGAATTGGACGGTTCATTTTTTAATCTAAGCTGTCCCGGAGAGACAGTGAAAGGTTGGAGGAGATCCAGTGAGCCCAGAGACGTTCACAAGGTCCCTGGGGGCTTGGAATTTAACCTCCTTTGCCAGTGACTTCTGGATTAGCCGTAAGCTAACCGAAACTGCAGGTTGCCCCTAAGAATGGCGTGAGTGTTTCCAGCTGGTAAGATGATTTTATTACTCAGAAAAAAAATTCTCCTAATTGTTTTTATTTATATAAACAATTTTTATTGCCATCCATCTCACAACGACTCTAATGACCATGGAGGATTAAACTTAAAAAAATCCAAGACAAATAAACATCCAAAACAATAATGCTCATCTAAAGTCTCAAAACCATTCTATTTCCAATTAATGAAGAAAAGAACCAGATAAACCAACCCACAGGGCCCAAATGTCTGAGAGATCCTTCAGGTCTCTAATGCCTTAGGAAAGGCCAAGAGGTTCAGCGCCATCTGGATCTCCAGAGGAAGAGTATTCCACAAGGCAGGAATACTGTGGCAGAGGAGGTCATGACTCAAGTCCCAAAAGATAACATTACCTAACACGGAGGTAGTCAACCTGGTCCCTACCGCCCACTAGTGGGCGTTCCAGCTTTCATGGTGGGTGGTAGGGGTTTTGTCCTATACTGAAGCACTTTCCCTTTTTTAAATTTAATTGACTTTTTAAAAAAATTCATAGCATTATTTAAAAATTTTTATTAGGTTTTCATAAAATCACCATTACTGTGGAACCAGTGGGTGGTTACAAAAGTGGATGGTAGGTATAAAAAGGTTGACTAACCTGACCTAACAGAAGGGAAATGGAGCATGCCAACCTACAGGTGGTTTTTAAAAATGTTATTTTCTTTTTCTCATGCTGAATTTATTTTAGATTCATATTTACCTTGTCCATAAGGTAAAGTAGTGTTTTTCTCTTCTCCCAACAATGGCATTGTAGTACTGGAGGCTAAAGAGCTAACTCTTCCCCTCTGGTTAGTTAACTGACAAGGAGTTAGGGGCATAAGGGATTCTAGTGTTTCACCACATGGCCCGCCCAATCCAATCAGGCTGTTTTCAGGCAACTTTTAAACACAGGCTTGACACTCTTGTGGAAGAGTACAAGATCCATGTTTCACTCTCCATTTCTCCTGCCAGCCTGAAAAATTGGGGATAGGTAAGTGGCTATTCCACCCACCATCCTTGCCTGTTTAAATAGTCTTGCACTTTTCCAGAGGCATACTAAACCTGTGTTCAATATAAAAAATCTATATATATAATAGGCAAGTACCACTCACTCATCACGAAATCTCCAGAACTGTAAAGCCTACAAACTTAAAATTTGGCACGTATGCTCTTGGCTTCTAGGTGCTCACTAAAAAAAGATTTTTTGAAATGACCATCAGATCATTAGTATTTCTTATACAGTAATTAATACACTCTGATGCTAAGAAGTTCTACTCCCCCTCCCCACCTGAAAAGTACTCTGTTCCAACTGCCAGTTGCCTCATATTCCATTACCTCAGTTCAAACTGGCAGACTTTCCCCTACTTCACTCAGAAATGGTCCAGGGCTCCCTACATTACTAAGCATCGGTACTTCACCAAAATGTCTATGCCCTCCACCTCTGGAACCACTTCCAGAATCAAGGTGGTGGGAGTAATATTCGCTTATGTGTTTCAATGATCGACCACCACTGGATTGTGAACTGAATTTCTCCTGCATAGCCTGATCCCATAGTTTCATCGCGAAGTATCTTTATAAAATTACTTTATAAACCACTGAGGATGGGGAACAGGCCTATCCCCTGCCAATTGTTGTGTTTAGAGCTATCATATCTCTTGCTTTACTAGACTGTGCTCACCCACAAATCTACAGGACCTGAACTATAGAGTAGCCTAAGGCTTTCAATGCATCCCACAGATGATTTGTTCAATAAATGTTGCCCTATAAAGCAGAATAATGGCAGCTCAGGACCATATTTTGACAAATGATCCACTTATCTATTAAATAATTCCTTGCCAGCAGGTGACACTAGAGGAATTCAACAGTTTCCTTAAATTGTCCAGTATCACATCTGCAAAGACAACATCCGTTACTGGCCTCGTTACTGGCTCTGCAAAGAGGGTAACACAAACTAGCACATTTTTGTACTATTTCTTAGACTGGAGGAAAGTACAATAGATAGAATATAAGGAAACCTACAGATATGTCAATCAAATCTTTTCATATACAATCTGTTACTGAGTTGAATGAGGAGCTCTCCCACTGGTTGCTACAAAGGAATGAAAAAATGACTGGGTTTCCTATTTTCTGAGAGTATAAATTCCAATTGTTTAAAAAAAATCAAGACTCTTTTCCTCCTATGCAAGATACTTAGATCTCTTGGCTGATGGAAAACAATAAAAACCAATAGCTATTCTTATAATTGTGTATACTCAGCTTAATTTTTAAATGCTCTGTCTATATTTCCTGTGTTCTTTATTTAGTACATTTCCCCTTTTGGGGGAATGGTTCCTGTTTAAAGTATTTCATTTCATAGAAGTTTGATTACAATGCATACAGTAGATAGCTGTACTATTAAATATAACAAAGGCAACCAATGTCTGAAACCCTTATTTAACTATCCTATTGGAGTTGGTAATTTCTTTTAGAGAACTACGAAGTTCCTTATATTTCAAGTTATCTCACAAAGTACATTATCTTGGCTACCTCTCATTTTCGGTATTTGTTATTTCTAAAAGAATGGCAAAATATGAATAAAGTTAGTAAATAAATAAAAGCTCATTCAAGACTAAAATATTTGCTGTGGCTTCAAATATACCATTTGTGCCCTGCTGGCTCTGAGGAAAGAAAGTGGTGTTGTTGTGATTGAAGCAGTGGCTAAAGAAAGTGTGTAGGTATTTATTTCATTTCTTAAGCGTTATACCTCAGCTTTGTTCCAAAAGATCAAGCCGCTTTCGCTTCCAGTTTTCATCTCAGCAATAAACTTGACTGGTCCAAACCTTCTCCAAGAATTTCCATGGCCCTGGATCCCTCCACCTGGTCTGGGCAGTGATTACCTTCAGCATTTTATTTCTTTCAATGAACTTGTATGAGAAACTGCTGAAGATCCATCAGGCCCAAGAATTTCAGAGCGGAGGTTCAATTTTCAGAAGGGGGTGGAAGGCTCCATTCCTTCATTATATTATACCCTTTAATTCCCATCATTTCCTCCAAACGGATTGAAGGGTAGATACTTCCATGCTTAGAAAACTGACCCCATACCCAGCAGCTACTCCTGCGGGGAGTTAGCGAGTCCACAGCTCGCAGCTGCCCGACCCTCTAATCCTGCAGACAGGTGGGCCAACGCCGGGCGAGGAGGGGGCGGTCCGGAGACGACTCCTGGACCTATAAACCGGCCTCCTCCGGTAGAAGGAGAAGGCGAGCACCCCGGGAGGAAAAGCGCCCACTGAAGCTCGTTTCCGCGGGCGGGAAACCGGACCTGTTGAACACCTCCGCCCATCGATGTCTGACCTCGAAGCTCCTCCGGTGGCTCAAGAGGTCGCTCTTCCCGCAGATCCGCCCGCTCCGGAGGAATCCCGGACACCTAACCTGGCCGGAGCGAGAAGCCAGCCGGCGCCCGCGGCAGAACGCGCCCTGCCCATCGAGAAGACCGTAGAAGGTGAGGGAGGCAGATGGGAGGCGGTGAAATGAAGAGAAGGGAAGGAGGGCTGCGTGACCCTCTTTCCTCCAGGCCATCCAGCCAGGTGATGGGATGAAGGGTGGTGTGCTGTGGGTATGGAGGGGCATTTCTCCCAGTCGACGTTCAAAAAGCAATGTAAAACACTCATATTCCGACCATTTTCCTGTGATGCTGGTGACAACACTCTTTAAAAATCACTGTCTTCCACCAGGAAAGGGTTATGCTAGGCTACAACTTCCCCAGAGCTAAATGGAGATGATAAGCATTGTAAATGAGATGGCATTAAAACGATGACAAAGTGCACTGTGGCACAGGGACACAGTTCCTGCAAATAGATACTTGTGTTAAGACATCTGACACCAGGGCATATTTCATAGCATTTGTTTGAGTATGTCGTCGGGCACCCACTTCACCCGCAGATGCCCATGATCTCCATGCAACATGTGAGCACAAACCAGTGCTTGTCAAGCCTTTGATATCTAGATCAGCCTGTTCCATTCTTGAACTCTGTGGATAACTTAAAACTAGAGCTTTTAGATTTTGCATTGGGCACACTTGAGAATTCCGGGGGGGGGGGGGCTAGACCAAAACTTCTAGAACCCATCCAGCTGGGGAAGATTGATCTAGGGAAAGCATAGATCTCATTAAATAAATGCTTACACATCATTCATTTTTAATCACAGATATTAATATCTGCTTTTAGTATGGTGCCCAAATAACTGGTTGTACAGTTGAAAATGAGAAAGAGCCTATTATATAAAGTTTTCTGTATGGAACATTCACCCAGTAGGAAACTCAGCACAGGTAGACCGTTTGGTTCTATGGAAATCCCTATGCATGGATATGTGTTCACAAGGGCCCCTGGAATGTAAGCATGCATTGCCAGTTGGAACTGAAATTAGTCCATGGCATAGTTCTCTAGTCATAAATTCATCTGAGACACTGATTACAATTAAAAGTTGTGTGCAGCAGGTAGGGATGTGTTTATATTAACCAGCAAATATTCTCAGCTTGTCCAGCTAAGCCATTCAGTGAGAACTGTGAGTTAGCACAGCATCAAGGTTGCACCTGTAGGGATGGCAAATGATTTATTAATGCTTCTATATTTATAGTGGCAGCATCTTTCAGTGCACCGCTGAACTTGGCAGTGGAGGCTGTGAATGACAGCTCTGTGACCCTAACATGGGATGGTCCTGAAAATGTGGGCCCTTCTGGTCTGGATGGATATGTAGTGGAGTACTGCAAAGATGGAAGTAGGTTTGATTTTATTCCCTTGCAAGCATGAAAAATTGCAGCATTGTCATATCAATTAGTATGAACACATTGTTTCTCCTCTTGATAGTTGGCAGCCACAGTCAAAGAGAATAGTATGGGAGAGGGATAGATTTGATGTAATCTTCACTGAAATCTTGAAAAGTGTTGCTCAGTTCCTTTTGGGAAAAAATGTAATGGTTACTTCTGCTAAGTAGTAGCACACTTGATCACCGAATTACATACTTGCTCTTTGATGCTATATAGTACATATGTTGGAACAACCACTTTATAGAAGTATAAATTTGTCTAGAATTTAACATGAGACTTTCTCTTGAAGAGTGTAAGGTGGGAAGATATTTCACAGAGGTAAATTCTCCTCTGCAAGTGTTGCACTGTTTCTGCTCAATTGCTAAGTAATACAGGTTGCACCTGGCCAAGAAATCTTGTGCAAACATCCACTCCAATGTGGCAATAAGGAAAACCAGGAAATAAAAATTTTGGTTATCTGCTACATTTTCGCTACATCTTTGGAGCATGATTACGCCCCTCTTTCAAATAGAATTTTTGTAAGAAATCCTTATATAGGAATGTTAGATAACATATAATGGAAGCTGCCAAAATGTCCCTCATAGGTATGCCATAGTTCAAACTCACGGCGTCACGTGACATATTGTCACATGACATATCGGGACTTTCCCCCCCTTCGCTAAACTGGGGGTGGGAGTGGCTTGTGACGCATCCGGCCTCTGGGCCAGGAATTTGACAGCTTTGCCATAGTTGCCCTGCAAAAACTCAGGTTATCACTAAGTGGAGCAAGGAGTGAATGTTTGTTTCTGTCTTTTAATGACCCTCAAATGTTTTCAGCTTATAGAAGAGGTCCACAAAGTACTTGCCTGTAACTGTCATAAGTTGTGATGGTCATAAAGCAAGTCACTATTGTGACTGAGTCAATTTTACAACATTTTTATGGCAGTTGTTAAGCAAACCAATTGTTTGCTATGGTTTTGCTGAAAACTGGAAGTATATACCAATTTTCTGGAAAAACATTGTAATGAAATCCGCTTTGGAAAGTCTGGCTTAGGACATTTCATTTATGAACAACTCTGTACAATAAATAAATGACATATTGATGCCATCATAGCTGAGTAGATTTTTAAAAAAGATTGTTTCACAACATGTTATAATGACAATAAATGATGAATGAAATCTGCTAAATTCATCTAGCTTAAATGAGGTAACAGCTGATTATTCCCTTTTTTGATTTTTGAAAAGCAGATGGTTTACAAGGATTGATTAGATGGGGTGTTAGAAATACAGGAGGATGAATAACTTCATATAAATACATTACATTGAATTTAGCTGTTGGCAGTGCTTGCAGAATATATTCTGTTTCAAACTGTTTGTGGAATATTTCATTTCCGCCAATTTCAGCTTGTATGAATATATTACTGTATTGCATAGCCACTTGATAAGTTTGGAGGGCTGTTATATTTTCTCCCTGATTATATTTCAAACTATTAATCTTGAATCGTTACATTTTTGTCAACATGATAAAAATGTCCACAAAAGAAGATCTAAATAATACCTAAAAGTTTTCATGGTAACAATAAGGAAATTGAAACAATAGGGAGCAAAACTGAGATTCTATGCAGTGCAGTGGTTAAAATGTTGGACAAGGAGCGAAGACACCCAGGTTCAAGTACATCCTTGGATGTGGAAGCTCACAGCCCATCATTCTCAGTTATTTGAGGTCACAGCGTTGTTGTGGAGAATAATTGCAACAAGAAGTGCTATGTGAGGAAAACTCGAATATACTTCTTTATAAATTAATTAAAGTATATATGATCAGAAGTAGAAAAGTTGTTAGACAACATGACTTTGTATTTCCATGAGATAAATTATTTCTAAGAGGCCAGTCTCTTCTATACTGTACCTAGTCGAAAATATCTTCTTCTTGGCTCAGCAGTCTTCTTCAGTTTTCTTTTTTAAGTAAACTGAGTGGACTTTCTCAGTATTTCCAAATCTCATGGTTTCCATCTTTCATTCTTCCCAAACCATGTCAAATACCTCTGAAGAGAATCAGACTTCAGAAGGCTACTTTTTTGGAAGATAATAAAGGTCTCAATGTTCCTGAGAAGAGTTTTAATATTAGTTCTTTGGTACAGAATTGCCTTGCTGCTGATCTTTTTCCACGTTTTTGTTTTAGCAACGAACTGGGTGAAAGCCAACCAGAAACCCTTTCTTTGTGTTCGTTACACAATCCACGATTTAATATCTGGAGATAAACTTCATTTTCGAGTGAAAGCTGTAAAAGGTAATGCAGTTAGTCAGCCAGCAGTTCTGGACCAGCCGCTTCTCATCAGGAAAATTCTTGGTATGTATCTGTAAGAGAGTGTGTGTGTGTGTGTGTGTGTGTGTGTGTGTGTTGTGAGCATCTGCATGTGCACATACAAGGATAGTGCTTGGGAGAAGAAATGTGCCATTTTTTTTCAAGCAAGTTGTCTTTTGACCCACTAAGATAATCATTCTTCCCATTGAGTTTAATTTTAAAAATGGCTTAGAACATAAAACAAAAACAATCCCTAACTTATTTCATGTCAATCAATTGTCCTCAAACTAACAATCCATAGTGCATTTTGGTTTTTAAGAAGCCAGAAGATCTGCCACAGATTACCAGCACAACAACATTGACTCTTTATTGCAGCCAAAGGTCAGTCATTTAAAAGAGTCTGCAAGCACTAAAAAATCCAGACAATAGAAGACTACATAATAAGAGTGGTAGACAGAGTGCTACAACTGTTGAGACAAATGAATTAACATTTTGCTGGCAACTATTCTTTGTCTGCAATGTTTCTTTGTCTGGATCTGAAAGAATGCAATTTAGGATTTCACTTAAAATATTGGCTGTTTTAAAACATCGGCATTTATATTGTCAAAGCTGAGCAGATGGACCGTTTTAACAACACGTTCTAATGTGACCAAATGTGCTATTCCTATTTTTGACAAATATTTGAAGCTTTAGGGATAGTTTTCAATTTCATGCTGCCTTACGAAAATCATAATGTGGGCGCTGCTTAATATAATCTAGTACATGTAACTCATATTTTGTCACTAATAGTATTCATGTTTTCATCCGAACCAAGATTGTAATGACTCACAATTGGATGTCATTTTCTTGCTCTCTTATGATTCCAGGTTATTTATTTGATACATCTATTAAATGTGTATAAAATGTTTTTCCCAGTTTAACATGGTAATTTGTAAAAAAAAAAAAATCCTAATGCTGATGGGAGATTTAAAAATGTAACAATAATCCCACAGTAAGAATGCAATGTAAAATTGATCAACTGCAAATGCAAATCATTCAAATATTTATTCCTGTAATTTATATGCCACTCAGTTCCAGAAAAGCTGTTTTCAAATGATATGAAAGTAAAATAGAAAGAATTAGAAGAAGTAACCAACCTCCCAAACCAGGGGTGGGTTCCTGCTTCTGTTACTGCCGGTTTGCTTAGGGGGGCGCTTCGCGTGCACGTGCTTGATGCCTGCTATGCACGCATACGCAGTAGTAAAAAACTTGCTTCTGTGCAGAAGCAAAAAACAAGATGGCGGCACCGATAGAACTGGTTCGGGGGAGTGGCCAGCCAAATTACTACCTACTTGGCCGAACCAGTCTGAACTGGTAGGAACCCACCTCTGTCCCAAACCCAAACCAACCGCCTCCATTTCTTAGCCACCGAGAACAATTCTAGCAGCAGTGTTTGTTTATTGCCGGGATTGGACCCACAAAAGGCTTTCCAGGACCGCAAGGCCTTGATGGTTTTCAAGAATATCCACATGGGGCTTGTGCTGGGGTTACTCGGATGAAGCATTATTCCAAACGAAAGGAACAGCTACAGAAGAAGTCATGTCGTTGTTCTGATGACTGCAATCCCACAAAGATGGGATTTAAAGGTTCTTTTCCCCACTAGATCTTATTGCACAGGCAGAAATCTTTTGGAGAAGACAGTCCTGCAGTGTCCAAGTCCTGAACTAGAGGATTACTGATCACAAATAAATAAAATAAAACGCTAACATAATTCAAGCAACCTGAGGAACAGACAAATCTTGGGAGGAGGCAATGTGGCTGCCAGAGTGCTCTCACTTGTGGGGAGGGAGGGATACCCTCTGTAAGGACCTTGAATGAGTCAATATTGAGTAGGTATTAAATAAGCATTTGCAAGAATTACCTACGTAAATTTAGCTGTCTACAGACCAAGTTTGCAAGCTTACAACCTGGACTTGGAATTGGGCCTAAAAAGAATGGAAAGCCAGGGAAAACATAACATATTTTTGGGAGCTTGGAGAATTAGAAGAAATCTTACAGTGTACCTTCACTTATTTTGGATTATACCTATTCAAGTTACCGCAGCATCAAGCTCACTGCCTACTATTGGGCAAAATAATGGTCTTTGCTTTGGGGCATTGTCTTTATTTAAAACTGTATATTAGCTGGAAATGTTCATCTCTTTGCAGCTCTTTGAAGCCAGATTCAGTTAACAACCATGTTACTAACTTGACAACTGCCATGATTTACTTAACAATTGTGGCAAGAAAGCTTGTAAAATGGGGCAAAACTTAGTTAACAAATGTCTCACTTAGCAACAGAAATGTTGAGTTCGATTGTGGTTGTAAGTCGAGGACTACCTGTCATTTAAGTGCTACTGCATTTGCAAACGAAGAATCTAGAGCAAATTGTTCTTGCATTCGGCTGTTTGACTAAGAAGATTGCTTTATCTATACCTCCGGGAACCAATTAATGTAGAGTGCTTGCATTCTTCTATAGCCACAATTAGGACCAACTGTGATGGTATCTTAAACCCTAAGGATTTTTTTATATAATTAATTTTAAATTATCTTTCTAATAGTATCATATTTTAGCTCAACTAGGTGCTCTGGTTTTCAATGTTGCAAATGACAATAATGCTAACCTCATTGCAGTAGCCTATAGTTATTGCTGTTTCCAAGTCCCAGCTTTATTTTACAATTGTATTACAGCGGCCAGTTGTTTCGCCAGATTTGGCAATGATTACTAGTCGGACCCAGCCCAGGGGCCTAGGACGTCGCAATGTATTTTCGTAATATGCGTGCAGATCCAAGCAGTGTGGCTTTTTGCATTTGACTGATGGTGATTTTGTCAATTTTTAACTGTTTTAAATATAATTCCAGTGCTTTTGGAATAGCACCCAGTGTGCCAATTACCACTGGAATTACCACTGCTGGTTTGTGCCATAATCGTTGAATTTCGATTTTTAAGTCCTGGTATAATCTTTAGTGAGATTCACAGCCTTTGGGGCTGGTTGGTAGCCTAACAGCTCGAGTCCTAACCAAGGACCTAGGAACTGTTAAGGTAACGTCCGAGGATATAAGTTGTTCCATGTAGGGCGGTTTTTTGTAGTCAGAATATTCAAGTCAGGTAAATTTAGAATTTTCAAATAGTGAGGTAGCCCTTTAGGTATTGCTCGAAGGGCTCCAATTACAATCGGGACAACACATGATTTCTTTTTCCACAATCACTCAACCTTAATTTGCAAGTCCCAGTATTTTGTGATTTGTTCTTGCTGTTTATCTTCAAATCGTTCATCTCCAGGAATTGCAATGTCAATGAACCATACTTTTTTTTTCAATTATTGTTATGTCAGGTGTGTTGTAGGCCAAGTGCCTGTCAGTCTGGATTCTGAAGTCCCACAAGATTTTGCCTTTTCATTCTCTAAAACCTTCTCAACCTGATGGTCCCAGTGGTTTTTGCTATACTCAAATCCAAACTTTTGGCACAATTTCCAGTGAATAATCTTAGCAACATGGTGATGGCATTGTAGGTAGTCAGTTTGTGAAATTTTGCTGCACCCGCTGATCAAGTGGTCGACTGTCTCATCTTTCTCATTACAGAGGCAACCTTTGCTGTTGGTGGTAACATGTTGAATTTTTGCCTGCATGCAGTTTGTGGCTAAGGCTTGTTCTTGAGCTACCAAAATAAAGCCTTCTGTTTCTTTTTTTCAGTACTCCTGATCTTAACCAATTCCAAGTTAGGTTTTGGTCAGCTTTGCTTTCAATACTTTTCAAGTATTGGCCATGCATAGCTTTGCTTTTCCAATTTTCAGCTCAATTTATTATTATTATTATGTGGTTAATCTTTGGTGAGGTTCACAGCCTTTGGGGCTGGTTGGTAGCTCAACTGCTCGAGTCCTAACCAAGGACCTAGGAACTGTTAAGGTAACGTTGGAGGATATAAGCTGTTCCAAGTAAGGTGGTTTTTTGTAAAATCAGAATGTTCAAGTCTGATAAATTTAAAATTTCCAAATAGCGAGGTAGCCCTTTAGGTATTGCTCCATAGGTTCCAATTACAATCAGGACAACACACGGTTTCTTTTTCCTCAGTCGCTCAACTTCATTTTGCAAGTCCCAGTATTTTGTGATTTTTTCTTACTGTTTATCTTCAATTTGTGCATCTCCAGGTATTGCAATGTCAATGAACCATACTTTTTTCTTTTCAACTATTGTTATGTCAGGTCTGTTGTCTTAAAAAGGCCTCCTTTTTTTACTTCCTTAATCATTGGTTCTTCACTTTTCTGGATGTAATCATTCAAACTGTGTTTTTCTTCTTCCACAGTTATTGCTGTTTCCAAGTCCCAGCTTTATTTTACAATTGTATTACAGCGGCCAGTTGTTTCGCCAGATTTGGCAATGATTACTAGTCGGACCCAGCCCAGGGGCCTAGGACGTCGCAATGTATTTTCGTAATATGCGTGCAGATCCAAGCAGTGTGGCTTTTTGCATTTGACTGATGGTGATTTTGTCAATTTTTAACTGTTTTAAATATAATTCCAGTGCTTTTGGAATAGCACCCAGTGTGCCAATTACCACTGGAATTACCACTGCTGGTTTGTGCCATAATCGTTGAATTTCGATTTTTAAGTCCTGGTATAATCTTTAGTGAGATTCACAGCCTTTGGGGCTGGTTGGTAGCCTAACAGCTCGAGTCCTAACCAAGGACCTAGGAACTGTTAAGGTAACGTCCGAGGATATAAGTTGTTCCATGTAGGGCGGTTTTTTGTAGTCAGAATATTCAAGTCAGGTAAATTTAGAATTTTCAAATAGTGAGGTAGCCCTTTAGGTATTGCTCGAAGGGCTCCAATTACAATCGGGACAACACATGATTTCTTTTTCCACAATCACTCAACCTTAATTTGCAAGTCCCAGTATTTTGTGATTTGTTCTTGCTGTTTATCTTCAAATCGTTCATCTCCAGGAATTGCAATGTCAATGAACCATACTTTTTTTTTCAATTATTGTTATGTCAGGTGTGTTGTAGGCCAAGTGCCTGTCAGTCTGGATTCTGAAGTCCCACAAGATTTTGCCTTTTCATTCTCTAAAACCTTCTCAACCTGATGGTCCCAGTGGTTTTTGCTATACTCAAATCCAAACTTTTGGCACAATTTCCAGTGAATAATCTTAGCAACATGGTGATGGCATTGTAGGTAGTCAGTTTGTGAAATTTTGCTGCACCCGCTGATCAAGTGGTCGACTGTCTCATCTTTCTCATTACAGAGGCAACCTTTGCTGTTGGTGGTAACATGTTGAATTTTTGCCTGCATGCAGTTTGTGGCTAAGGCTTGTTCTTGAGCTACCAAAATAAAGCCTTCTGTTTCTTTTTTTCAGTACTCCTGATCTTAACCAATTCCAAGTTAGGTTTTGGTCAGCTTTGCTTTCAATACTTTTCAAGTATTGGCCATGCATAGCTTTGCTTTTCCAATTTTCAGCTCAATTTATTATTATTATTATGTGGTTAATCTTTGGTGAGGTTCACAGCCTTTGGGGCTGGTTGGTAGCTCAACTGCTCGAGTCCTAACCAAGGACCTAGGAACTGTTAAGGTAACGTTGGAGGATATAAGCTGTTCCAAGTAAGGTGGTTTTTTGTAAAATCAGAATGTTCAAGTCTGATAAATTTAAAATTTCCAAATAGCGAGGTAGCCCTTTAGGTATTGCTCCATAGGTTCCAATTACAATCAGGACAACACACGGTTTCTTTTTCCTCAGTCGCTCAACTTCATTTTGCAAGTCCCAGTATTTTGTGATTTTTTCTTACTGTTTATCTTCAATTTGTGCATCTCCAGGTATTGCAATGTCAATGAACCATACTTTTTTCTTTTCAACTATTGTTATGTCAGGTCTGTTGTCTTAAAAAGGCCTCCTTTTTTTACTTCCTTAATCATTGGTTCTTCACTTTTCTGGATGTAATCATTCAAACTGTGTTTTTCTTCTTCCACAGTTATTGCTGTTTCCAAGTCCCAGCTTTATTTTACAATTGTATTACAGCGGCCAGTTGTTTCGCCAGATTTGGCAATGATTACTAGTCGGACCCAGCCCAGGGGCCTAGGACGTCGCAATGTATTTTCGTAATATGCGTGCAGATCCAAGCAGTGTGGCTTTTTGCATTTGACTGATGGTGATTTTGTCAATTTTTAACTGTTTTAAATATAATTCCAGTGCTTTTGGAATAGCACCCAGTGTGCCAATTACCACTGGAATTACCACTGCTGGTTTGTGCCATAATCGTTGAATTTCGATTTTTAAGTCCTGGTATAATCTTTAGTGAGATTCACAGCCTTTGGGGCTGGTTGGTAGCCTAACAGCTCGAGTCCTAACCAAGGACCTAGGAACTGTTAAGGTAACGTCCGAGGATATAAGTTGTTCCATGTAGGGCGGTTTTTTGTAGTCAGAATATTCAAGTCAGGTAAATTTAGAATTTTCAAATAGTGAGGTAGCCCTTTAGGTATTGCTCGAAGGGCTCCAATTACAATCGGGACAACACATGATTTCTTTTTCCACAATCACTCAACCTTAATTTGCAAGTCCCAGTATTTTGTGATTTGTTCTTGCTGTTTATCTTCAAATCGTTCATCTCCAGGAATTGCAATGTCAATGAACCATACTTTTTTTTTCAATTATTGTTATGTCAGGTGTGTTGTAGGCCAAGTGCCTGTCGGTCTGGATTCTGAAGTCCCACAAGATTTTGCCTTTTCATTCTCTAAAACCTTCTCAACCTGATGGTCCCAGTGGTTTTTGCTATACTCAAATCCAAACTTTTGGCACAATTTCCAGTGAATAATCTTAGCAACATGGTGATGGCATTGTAGGTAGTCAGTTTGTGAAATTTTGCTGCACCCGCTGATCAAGTGGTCGACTGTCTCATCTTTCTCATTACAGAGGCAACCTTTGCTGTTGGTGGTAACATGTTGAATTTTTGCCTGCATGCAGTTTGTGGCTAAGGCTTGTTCTTGAGCTACCAAAATAAAGCCTTCTGTTTCTTTTTTTCAGTACTCCTGATCTTAACCAATTCCAAGTTAGGTTTTGGTCAGCTTTGCTTTCAATACTTTTCAAGTATTGGCCATGCATAGCTTTGCTTTTCCAATTTTCAGCTCAATTTATTATTATTATTATGTGGTTAATCTTTGGTGAGGTTCACAGCCTTTGGGGCTGGTTGGTAGCTCAACTGCTCGAGTCCTAACCAAGGACCTAGGAACTGTTAAGGTAACGTTGGAGGATATAAGCTGTTCCAAGTAAGGTGGTTTTTTGTAAAATCAGAATGTTCAAGTCTGATAAATTTAAAATTTCCAAATAGCGAGGTAGCCCTTTAGGTATTGCTCCATAGGTTCCAATTACAATCAGGACAACACACGGTTTCTTTTTCCTCAGTCGCTCAACTTCATTTTGCAAGTCCCAGTATTTTGTGATTTTTTCTTACTGTTTATCTTCAATTTGTGCATCTCCAGGTATTGCAATGTCAATGAACCATACTTTTTTCTTTTCAACTATTGTTATGTCAGGTCTGTTGTCTTAAAAAGGCCTCCTTTTTTTACTTCCTTAATCATTGGTTCTTCACTTTTCTGGATGTAATCATTCAAACTGTGTTTTTCTTCTTCCACAGTCTGTTTTACTTGTAGGAGTCCTCGACTACCCTCTGCTCTTGGTAGATAAATCATGTCAAAATAAATCTAGCTGATTCAATAATTCAAACTGACTCAGAAATTTTAGCTGGATCAATACTTCTCTATTTTTATTTTTTGTTTGAAAATATGGAAGGTCATAGAGGTTTCATAACCTGCAATTGATGGTATCTATTTTAAATGAGAAACAGTGCAGTAACTATTGATCATAAGGGGAAAAATTCAGAATCAAAACAGGCAGTATCTTTATTGGACCAACTAAAGTTGTACAAAAGTGTTGTTCACACAACAGACTCTTACAAAATTAGTAACATATTCGTATAATTTTGCTTTTTCCAGAGCAGCCCAAGATCCGACTTCCACGCTACTTAAGAGAATTGTACCTGAGGACTGTGGGGGATACAATAAACCTCTTGATCCCATTCTGGGTATGTGAATTAGAATTCTTTTGGTATTATCTCTGCTCTTTTGGCCTTGTCTGAGGAAGAGATTTTGAATTCTGTCATTTATTCTGGAGCACAAGGCAGCACATATGATGTTTCCTGCTGTTTTCCATAGAACACTATTTGGAAGAGAGAGGGGGGGAGGGAGAGGGAGAGGGAGAGAGAGAGAGAGAGAAGGAGGCCCAAGGTCACCCAATGAGCTTCTCACTGTGGATGGTTTTAGAACCTGGGTCTTCCTGATCCCAATCAAGCATTTTAACAATTATATCTCATAAGCATCACTTAAGATGCAAATGTGAACAGATTGCAGCACACCTACACTGAAGTGAGTTGTAGTAAATGGGGTTTCACTGGGCAAAACAGAAGGAATTGACTTGATTTAAGTTTTGAAAGAAGTCTAACTCAGTGGTGAAATTCATTTGTTTTTACTACTGGTTCCTGTAGCCATGGCTTGTTGGTGGGGTCCTGTGACTGAGTGGCTGTGGCCAACTTGATGTCACTCATGGTGACGCCCATTCAGACACATCCCTACCCGGTAGGAAAAAATGTGTGTATAAGTCTATTCACAGCAGAGCTGCTGCTCCCTGGTCCCCTCCTTCCCAGGGACTATCTGAAAGGGATAGGTTGCAGCAACTCTGCTGTGAACAGAGGGAGAAACATTTGGATTGTCTCTGCTGCATTTAACATTGAATTCTGTTGCAGAGACAATCCGAATGTTTCTTACTCTGTTCATAGCAGAGCTGCTACTCTCTTTATGGTCCCCCCATCCCCCTTCCTCCCTGGGTCTCCCTGAATGGAGGAAGAAATGTTTGGATTGGGTGGGTGGATCGAACGGCCGGAAGAGGTGAGCCAGAAGAGGTGAGTGGCAACAGGGCGACCAGGCGGACGTGGGTGTGGCCAGGGCCACCAGGGATTTTTGCCACCAGAGAACTGATGCCAATAGTCCCTGCTGGTTCGGCTGAACCAGGAGGATTTCATCCCTGGTCTAACTGCCCTTGAAGAAATGGAAATACTATAATTCAGAAAAGCAAGGTAGATCTACAGGCAGAATGCTACACAAGCCATGAAATCCTAAGGTTTGACCCAAATTATTCTTTTTGCAGTCTGAATAGTTGACAAGTTTGGAGTTCATAAGAGCATTTGATTTATATTTTGCCAATCTTGTGAAAGCTTTCATTTCTTAGCAGTTGATCGCTGAATACTGAAATGTATTCTCTTTCACCTAAGTCAACCTCTTTTGTTAAAAGGAGGTTGCTATCTACATTCAGAAAGAACAACCAATATTCTTCAGTCCAGTAATGGAATAAAAGGTGTCTAAAATAGCTCTCTGCCAAAAATAGAAAGCCATGTGGATTAGCACAGAGAGGCTTCAAAGAGGGTGGAGAACTCCATGCATTTCCTTGGTTCTTCGATATTTGCAGACTGGTTCTACCATGGACCTCGAACCTTCCCTTCAAAGAGCAGCTGGAGCTCCAACTTTACTGGGGTCACATTTGTATTACTATTAACTTATCTTAATGTTGTTATCTATGTTGTTCATACTTTAGAGTGCAAGAATTTTAGGTAAATGTTTTTTCACCGTTATTTATTTTATCTAGATATATACTTCAGAGCACGATACAGAAAGAAAAAGAGATTACCAAATTTTATTACAATCTGTCATCATTATTATCAATGCATAGCACGCATAAAGTACAGATAAAGAGTGTACCACTTATTTGCAGATAATAAGCAAGTCTGCAGAAGTTTCTTGGTAGGCTGTATAAATTAATACATTAGATATAGCTATAACATTTCTGTAGTATCAGGTTGCTTTATACAACTCACCCAAGAAATCAGGAAAGAGCAATAAAAATACGTATGCCAATGCAAAATGCATAATCACAGAAAACAAAACAAAGCATTTTGGTGGTTCTATAATCACAATAACAAATATATTCATTACAGTGGGTGTTGTTAAATCTTTTATCAAACAAAGTAAATGTAAGATTTTAAATCACCAGAAATGTTTGGAAAGGTGATGTTGTTTTTTTCTATAAAATTGATGTTACATCATTTCTGTATTCTCTATGCTGAATTTTGCAACAGAGGCAGCTGTTTACTTATCTAGCCTCCTATGAACACATCCTTCCCCCATCCCCTGATTTAAACAAAAACAATGGTTTTCAAGTGATAATATATCAACAGCTACTTAACATCATAAAAATGAAAATATTCTTGCTTAAAAAATTCAAAACTTAGATAAAATAAATGCCTTCCTGTAAATGATCCACCTCTGAATGAGCTTATGGAAAATGTGATTCAATATTATAGTTAAATCACAGACGGAGAGTGAAAGCCAATTAATTATGGTTTTTGGGTAGAATTTGAATGTATTTTTCCCCATGAGATTTTTAGTCTCCTAAAGTAGGTTGGCTTCATCTTTGAAACCTGGCCTTAGATATCCTGCTCATTAGTATTTTAATAAGCACTGGCCTACCGTTAACCCTCATGAAAAGCCCCAAATTGAATGATGCTGTAGTAGATTAAACTTTGTTTGTAAACCTTAGTTAAATAGAATAATATGTAATATGATCCATTCATTTTCACGTCCATTTCTTAGGGAAAGCCAAAGCCACAAGTGACCTGGACCAAAGAAAGCCAACCTTTGGACCCCAAACAAGTTGTTGTACGCAACACTGAGAAGGATTCTGTATTCTTCATTCGTGCAGCACAACGCAAAGATTCTGGAAAATACCAAATACATGTTAAGATCTTAGATGAATTTGAAGATGTGGCTACCTTTGATCTCCTGGTGATTGGTAAGGACAATAAACTATATGAGTTGATAAATTTTCTAATATTAAAATGGCATAGATGTTTCTTCATTGAAGCAAGCTTCTCTAAAATGGGACTCCCTATAGTACAATTTTTCATGGTACCAGCTGGTTCTAGTATAATTGGACATTGGAGGATTGATTGTGATATAGTCCTTCTGTTATATTGTTTCTTCTATTTATATAATTATTAAAATGAAAGTTTTAGATATGAAAGAGTGAGAGCTGTTTTTGCTCGTATTAAAACTATACCTCCAAAAATGAAAGGTGTGGGGGCTATCCCTTCCATTGAAGATGGGGCTAATGAGGTATCTTAGTTTGAAAGATTCTTATAGTCCTTGTTTAATGACCACTCATTCAGAACCATTTGTAGTTACAACAACTGAATGAGGTGTACTTATGATCAATCCTCAAAGTTCCACTCTTCTCAGTACCCCTGCAGTCTCATAATGGTAATCTGGGCGCTTGGCAACTGGCTCACATATATGATGGTTGTAGTGCTCAGCATCGTATAATCATCATTTCCAGCCTTCCTTGCTGGCGTCCCACAAGCAAATTCAATGGGAAAGCTGGCAGGGAAGATTGCAAGTCATGCAGGTAAGTTGCTTACACTCTCTCCCATCCAGCAGTAGCCACCCCCAACTTAGTGGTGCCTACATCGCACTGCATGGACCAACTGTACCTCTTCCTCCACCTGGCAGCAGCCACTTACCTGCCTGGTGGCCTGCTTGCAAATCAACCAACAAGGACCAGGAATCCTTGTTTAACAACAGCAACCAGGAGCCTCAGAATTGCCACTGTTAAGCAATGTGGTTACGGGACGTTGCGCTTTACAATTGCTTCACTTAGCAATGGAAATTGGCATCCCAATTACCATTGTTACCTGAGGATAATCTGTACAGTATTTTGTTTTCTGTTGGAAAGTGAAGTGAAAGCGAATCCCAAAGCAGGCAGGAAGTTCCATGTTTAATCTTCATCATCTCCAAAAAGGATTGGAAAATCCTTTGACTGTAACTCTAGAAAGCTGTTTCCAGTCAACATTAACAGTATTGAGCTAGAGAAATCAATGGTGTGACAATGTTTTGTCTTGGCATTTATTCTGGCGTCTCTTTTGCATTAGCCTGTGATTCAGGAAAAGTATGATTGTACTTTATGTGTGTGTGTGTCTCTCTCTCTTATTTTTAGAGAAACCAGGCCCTCCTGAGAATCTGAAGGTGGTAGACACCTGGGGCTTTAATGTCGCGTTAGAGTGGAACCCACCCCAAGATAAAGGCAATGCTGATCTCAAGGGCTACACAGTCCAAAAAGCAGATATGAAGACTCAAGTAAGAGCTATTCAGTGCACAAAATACAGCCTTTTTAAAAGAAAGGGGTCAGGAATGGGAGAAAGTGGAACTAAAGATAATGGTGGTTCTATAGCCATTCTCAATACACATGCTTCAATGGATTTAGCCAACCTATTATAATACCATTTATGATAAGTTTTTACCTTACACAAAACTTAGAATATTATTGATCAACTGCTATAAGCCAGCAAATGTATAAATATCAGCAAAAGTGATATTCTTCCATTTAGGCTATGTCTGTCTAGGCCCTGATTTGGCTTAGACTGGGACTAAGGCAAAGAACCATTCTAGAGTATTAGAAAGGCTTTGCTAATACCTTCCTTTCATTACATAATTTTATTCAAACATTATACAGATAGTCCTTAACATGCAACTGCAATTGAGACAAAAACTTCCATTGCTAAGCAAAGTGGTTGTTAAATGAGACTTGCCCAAATTTACAACCTTTTTTTGCCACAATTGTTAAGTGAATCACTGCAGTTGTTGAGAATCATGAGGTCATTAAGTAAATCCAACCTTTTTGGGAATTTTCTTACAGGTTTTGATTTTGATACCATCAATTGATAAGATCAATTTATGGCGTAAAAGGAACTCCTACATAGAATTTGCCCCCAGCTGGATTAGGGGGTGTATGGAAATTAGGTTAGGAAATGAATAAGAGTAATGTTATGTTATGGAAAATCCCTGAATAGTTGTTTTAAAATTTTAAAGTACAATTAATTGGATCAGTACCTTGCTATGGAAAATGAAGGTAAATCATGGTTAAAAAAATAGTTTTTTAAAAAAACAGCTAATCAACTATAGTAAATAACTTTATAAATCAATGTCTATTTAGTCCAGTAGATATATTTCCCTTGGGAATCTTTCCTTCTTCAGTTCTCCAGAAATAATAATACGGCAATATAATTTGCCTTTTTAACAAAAGTTGTTGCTGGCTGTTCATTCAAAATCCCTGAGAGAGACTTGGTTCCTCAGTTATTTCTTTAAACCTGGATTTGTGGCATGTTTGGTAGAAATATATTTTGCAATATTTCTATTCATGTACAGTATATGTCTTGAGATGTAAATCACACACAAACACAAACACACACACAGACACGATGGGGATGTGGTGGCTCAGTGGCTAAGACGGTGAGCTTGTAAATCAGAAGGTCAGCAGTTCAGCGGTTCAAATCCCTAGTGCCGCACAACGGAGTGAGTTCCCGTTACTTGTCCCAGCTTCTGCCAACCTAGCAGTTCGGAAGCATGTAAAAATGCAAGTAGAAAAACATGAACCACCTTTGGTGGGAAGGTAACAGCACTCTGTGCACCTTCAGCATTTAGTCATGCCGGCCACATGATCATAGAGACGTCTTCAGAGAGTGCTGGCTCTTCGCCTTAGAAACGGAGATGAGCACCACCCCCTAGAGCCAGAAATGATTAGCAGATATGTGCGAGGGGAACATATATATAAATCTATGACAGCCTGAGTTTGGGGCTTAAAGCATGGTCGGAACTGCTGTCTTTCCATAAATCTTGGTGGGGGTGTGTGGAGTGCTGGCTTTGTTTCAGTAAGTGGAATGATTGGTCGTGTGGTTGTATCATGATTGGTAGATTGATGCTGATTGGTGCTGGCTGTGTGTCCATTGTTGTTTCGTGTTGTAATGGCCTGGGTGTTGTGTGGGGCTCGTTTGTTGACTAGGGCTGGTT
Source organism: Thamnophis sirtalis (assembly GCF_051295495.1). Taxonomy (NCBI): domain Eukaryota; kingdom Metazoa; phylum Chordata; class Lepidosauria; order Squamata; family Natricidae; genus Thamnophis; species Thamnophis sirtalis. The sequence goes on from NW_028261387.1 coordinate 62,481,384, forward strand.
TCCAGATGTCTGGTAGGTGGGAGGTATTGTCATGTTTATCCATGTTGTGGGGGTGTTTCGACATCTGGAAACCAGCCCTAGTCAACAAACGAGCCCCACCCACCACCCAGGCCATTACAACACGAAACAACAACGGACACACAGCCAGCACCAATCAGCACCAATCTACCAATCATGATACAACCACATAACCAATCATTCCACTTACTGAAACAAAGCCAGCACTCCACACACAGCCCACCAAGATTTATAGAAAGACGGCAGCTCCGACCACGCTTTAAGCCCAAAACCCAGTCTGAAGATGGCGAGTGAGACCTTGCCAAAACATTGCCAAGACAATCTCAATCTTACATGGGAAAAGACCCAAATACAACAAGACCAGCATACCTACACCTGTGAAAATCTATGATAGGAGATATATATACTTTTAAATAATAACATGTAAGAGCTATTTTTTTCCACCTCTATATGTAATTTGGAGGTCAAGGCTAAATCATTTTGCTTGCCTTTTTTAGGCCATGCAAAAAACATAACTATTTTGTGCAAAATGTTGAATTCCCTGAATTCTGCCTTGTTCCTCAGCAATGGTTCACAGTTTTGGAACATTACAACCATACAAGCTGCACCGTATCTGATCTCATCATTGGCAACAGTTACTCTTTCCGAGTTTTCTCAGAAAATCCTTGTGGTCTAAGTGAAATGCCTGCTGTCACAAAGAATGTAACACACATAACAAAATCAGGTAAGGCTAATGAAGCATGATAGAAAAGTGGGAAGATCCTGCTGTTTCTTCATCACAGGCGTGGACAACATGAGACCTCAGATGTATAAGTGGCTCTCCAAACTATTCAAGATCCCAGATCTTCCCAAGCCAAGTCACTATATTTGGGGAACTGGCAGTACTTTCTTAACTGTTTTGCAATGAGAATCAAAAATATAGTAAATCAGTCCATTGGGAGAGGGCAGGCCATGGTTGGGTTAGGATGATAGAAATGCTATTTTATTGTAGTAGTATGTAATGTGTGCCAATAAGGGTGGCAAAGTATGCTTACGTCACTATCTTTATTGCATCTGCCCAGGACTGCCCAGCAGCCCTGCTTAGTAGACCAGGACCCTTTTGGCTAAGGAGGAATCAGGGTCCTTGCTGTGAACAATAGTCATAGGATCTGCCGCACAAAGTCATTTGACTTTGCTCAAACTTGGAATATGGCTAGGCAGATTCTTTGGAAATGAGATAAGAGCCCTGTTATACAGGATGAGTTCTAGCTGGTTGGTCCATGAGAAAAATAGTTCAGCCACTTGTATTGTTGGCCCTCATACGTCCTGTTGGTTAAGGCTTCTTGGGAGATGGCATGCAGTTGGGTCCAAACTGGTTAATGCTTGTTTTGTATGAAGAAGTAATGTTTCCTTTTTTCAATAGGCTATCTTTGGACTCAACCATTTTGGACAATTTTCATCCAGTCTCTAGCCTTCCCTAGAGGGAAGGTTGTCAAGAGAGTGGTGGTGTTCAGTTATAGAGGACCCTGCATGAAGCTGATTACCTTCATGCTTTTCAGTCTGGGTTCAAGCCAGGTATTGTCCCAATATATTAGTCACACTTGCAGATGACCTTAGAGGGTTTGTCATCCTGGACCTCCTGGATCTCTCAGAAACTTTCAGCAGTATTGGTATAGTTTGAGCTCAGTTTGAGGGGTAGGAATGGGAGCATTGTTTTATGGTGGATCCTCTTTTGTTTGAGGCCACTTTCAGTCACAGTTGGGGGAGAAGAGATTGTGATGCAGCATTCTCAGGGCTCAGGTTTCTCTCCTTTCCTCTGATGAAAGAAATGTCCTTCTGGGTTCGGCTCCAAGTGGGGAAAAAGACACTGGAGACATGGAGGCTGCTTGGAAAGATGGTTTAATGGTGGACAGGACCACATGGCTTGAGTCCTGAACAGAAAAAGTGATCATATGCTTCAATGTTGGTGGAGAAAAAAAGAAGGAAGGGCTGAGATGCTGAGTCCCTGGTTTTATGCCCTCTCTGGCCTTTGATCTTGAACTTGTATTCTGATTGGTTGTCAAACTTCCATGGGGCCATGCAGGGGCAACTCTCTAGGCTGTGTTTTGAATCCAGGTTTGGTTGAGTTCTCAGATGCATGTAGTGAGTTGGGTAAAGGGCCAATATTATCATGCCTTAATCCCATCCCCCCTGGAGCTGAAGGGGAGAACTCTTTATTATGTAAAGGGACTGGCTTGGGCATCTTAATGGCCCATTGACAAAGGGGGATGGGCAGGAAGCTGCAGGGAGCTATTCTCTCTTTAAAACATGTTTCTCCCTCTTCACATCCAGAGGAACATTCTGCCTTTTCAATATTTCCTAGGATATTTCATTTTTCTGGGAGAGGGTTGAGTGATAACTTCCTACACCTCTTTAACATTTACATAAAAATTCTGAGTGAAGTCAATTGCCAGCATGGGGCATGGTATTGTCAGTACAATCAATACCAAATGCCTGGAGCTAGGACGGTCTGGATGGGGAGGAAGAAGTTTCAACTCAGTCCTTGTAAGATGAGGCTTTGAGTCTCTCCCCCCCCCCCCCACACACACCCAGGGGGCAGAATCTTTGATTCTGACATATCCCTGGACAAAGCTGATGCCCAGTTTGGAAAGTCCTAGACTCATGACTACTGCTCAAGGAGAAAGTGGCAGCCATGACTAGAGGAGTCTTCACACTGATTCATCTTGTGCACCAATCACATTATTTCCTAGATCAGGAAGCTTTACTCATAGTCACTCAGGCCTTGGTCATTTCTCGTTTGGATTACTACACCGTGCTCTGTATAGCTTGAAATCCACTTAGAACAGTGTTTCTCAACCATGGCGACTTAAAGTCCTGTGGACTTCAACTCCCAGAATTCCCCAGCCAACTGGCTGGGGGATTCTGGGAATTGAAGTCCACAGGACTTAAAGTCGCCATGGTTGAGAAACACTGACTTAGAAGCTTCAATTGGTCCAGAATGCAGACTTGCATTCAGATCTGCCAGTTTCTATTACTATGACCTTATAATAAAAGTAGTGATATTAGTTTGCGGGACTTTGGTTTCCTAGTCTGGTCTACCTGGAAGGGCTAACATCTTTTTTTTAAAGTTTTTTATTTTTATTCTCTTACATACAATTACAGGTATACATTCACATAGTTATTATTCTTATTTATCTTTATCACTTTTACAGATTTACTCATCCATATAAAAGGTTAAAATATATATTCTGGGTTGCTTTGCTTACCATCCCATACCCCCTTTTTATGTTATCATCACCCTATTTTTTCTTCTTTTTGCCCTCCCTCCCTTCTCTACTTCCATCCTTCCTCCTCTCCTCTCCTTTCCCTTTCCTTCTTCCCTTGCCTCTCCCCTAACTCCTCTCTTCCTCTTCCCCCTAGAAGGGCTAACATCAATCCTGCAAGTCTGAATGCGTTTTCCTCTCTCCTTTTACCTTCATGAGAACTAGGGAGGGTTTTCTCTGAGATGTTTTCTCAAGTTACAGCTCTGCTCTGGATTCAGGTTCTTTTATCTGACAATTATTTTCATGGCAGCTCTTCCTTAAGCATCAGTTCCTCGTGGTTAGAGCTGAGCATTTTACAGCCTGTGGGCCACATCCAGCCCATGGACAATCTCAGTTGGGCTCACGGAGCTAGGTGGCGGTGGATGGGTATCATTGTAAGGATGAGGGTTGAGCGTTGTTGGTGAGATGGGACATTGTCAGTGGGGATGGAGTGCTGGCGGGAGTGGGTGGTGTTAGTGGGGGTGATGCAGCAGCCTTCCACAACAATCCCAGGTTCTCATGTGGCCCCTTGGGAAAATAAATTACACACCACTACTCAAGGTCATTCTTCTGTCCATCATACCACTGACCCTTATATTAAACTGACTGGTTATTTTGAATTCTTTTCCAGGTCTGAGTTTCTTTCTTGCCTTAATTGTTCTTGCATAACTTTTTCAAGGTTATTTGTGCACATTTCTAAGTTAAGTAACTCCCAAATTTGTCTGCAGAATCCCCAATTCTTTAAATATTTTTGTCCAGTGGTGAAATTCAATTTTTTTTACTACCCGTTCAATTTTTTTTTACTACTGGTTCTGTGGGTGTGCCTTGGTGGGCGTGGCAGGGGAAGGATACTGCAAAATCTCTATTCCCACCCCACTCTAGGGTCAGCCAGAGGTGGCATTTGCCAGTTCTCCAAACTACTCAAAATTTCCACTACCGGTTCTCCAGAACCTGTCAGAACCTGCTGGATTTCACCCCTGTTTTTGCCCCTTCATTACGAATGAATCATTTGTTCTCGCTTTTATATTGTTACCCTCATCCTCAAGAAGGATTACCTGCCCCTACTTTCTGTTGAATTACTTTATGATTCAAAACATCTCAAAATAAGGCCTCCCTGTTTTTGTAGGAATTGTGTACAAACCAGAGAAGTTTCATAGCCGGGATTTCTGTGAACCTCCCAAATTCACTCAGCCACTGATAGACAGAACCACCACGCAGGGCTACAGCACCCAGCTCTTCTGCTGTGTCCGAGGCTTCCCAAAGGTGGGTCCTTTTGTGGCATGTGATGCCTACCGAACTGCAACAAGATAGGATATCATAGTAGGTAATAGGAAGGGTGGTGAATTGAGATAACTAATCTCTTTTGCCCTTAAAAGGAAAGAGGGATCTTTCTTACTTCTGATCTATAATGCTTTGTTGTGTATTTAACATGCATTTCCATAATGGTATATTTTCTTTTGTAAAGGTTTTCATGCCAACCTTTGCATTTAAAAATATCAACTTTTTCTCCCCAAATATGTTTCTAAATATTGAACACTCCCTCGGGAGTGGGGCGGCATACAAATTAAATAAACATTCAAACATTCAAACATGAAATACATGTTTTTCAATACATTTATCTAAATCAGGAGTCGGCAACCTTAAACACTCAAAGAGCCACAAAGGTCCTTACTGGAAGTCCCCTATTCTGGAGCCGACCAGAAGTCTGGTTTCCCTACCATAGAGTCTCCTTCTAGCGCAGCATACTTTTTCATCTGCCGACTGGAAGTCCAATTCCCCCTCCATAGAGTCTCCTCCTAGTGTAGCATACTTTTACTGCCCAGAGACAGGGAGCCGTAGCAAAGGGATGAAAGAGCCACATGCGGCTCTAGAGCCACGGATTGCTGACCCTGATCTAAGTTATATAAATAAATCTTGACAATTCTTTATTGAATTGAGAACTGCATCACTGACTATCACTGCAGGAAATGTAATAGAAATGGATAGCTATATTGCGATCTTCAGACTAGACTATATCCTCATGTTCTTCACATCAGACCTTGCAAAAGTCAAATTCCCCAAGCAAGTGTCAGCTTCCCATTTCCTTTTGCAAGCCCGTATTTGCTTACATTGAAAGTGATGCATCCTACCTTCCAACCACAAATTCCACCTCTTCTAAAATTTTATGAAGCAAAGTGATATGAAAAATAAATTGAACTACTTAAAGATAAAAAGTCTGACTCCCTGGATACCTGACAGTTTCTCCAGAAATATATTAGCTATAGAATTCAGATAGATATGTAGCTAAAACAGAGCAAAATAGGGGAGGAATTATTGCAAACTACAAAAATACTGGCAGATAACTTGTATAAATTAGCCTCACTGAATGCAGACAAGGGAGTTAAGAATAGAAATGCCATGAAGAGAAATAGTTTATATACCTATGCTAACTAGCTTATCCTGCTGAACGGCATTTTGGGATATTTATGCACTTTGGTGTATTTACTTGATTTTAGCCCAAAGTGATCTGGATGAAAAACCAAAGGGAGATTCAAGAAGACTCAAAGTATCTAGTGCACATGGACCAGGGAATTTGCTGTCTAGAAATCCGCAAACCTAGCCCTTTTGATGGTGGTGTCTATACATGCAAAGCTGTGAACCCTTTTGGTGAAGCCTCTGTAGATTGCAAATTGAATGTAAAAGGTATGTATGTATTTTATCTCTTGTTTGCATTTGAATTCTTTGTTGCAATTCCCCTCAAAAATGTTGTGGAACCTCTGAATGATTTCCACAGAGAATTACAATTATTTATGTATAAAAATTCCATGAATTATCAAAAAAAGAGTGATCTATAAAAAAAGGCTACACTAAACAGTGATTATAAAGTTCAGTAAAAAAAAATTCGTAATATATTATAATCATTAAATTGAGCCAAAGGAATTAAATGTCTTCATGCTTCAATTTCCTATAGAGATGGAATAGACAGGTTGCCAATGTTTACTAGATAGAATTAAGAATAGATCTGCTATCTGTTTGTTTGATTCCTGCAATTACTTCCTTCTAGGTCACGTCCAGAATTACTAGCATACATGGCAGATATTTCCCAAGGAAGTATTGCAGGGGAAGTGAGATTATGGTGGTATCAATCCTTACTATAAAATAGGAGTGGTGCTATTTGTTGCCAGCAACTAAACAATATTTAACTTCTTGTACAACTCCTTCAAATAATCTTTTAAAGTGATTTTTGGCGGAACAGAGAGTTGGACTCCTCAATTATATATTTATTGGTTTGGATTATATGCTGCTTGTTAGATATTAGTTCTAACTACAATGGGTTCCACCAAGGTCCTCTGTTCTGGCGGGAACAGAGGTTTAATCCTATTGGTCGAAGGGTCTGACAGCTCCCTATAAAAGGGCTGCTGTCAGACTCAACCTTCGCTGGATTGTTCTCACTTGTTGCATTCAATAAAGAGCTGTTGTTACCATTAAGCCTGTGTGTGCCAATCTAACACTGCTCTATGTCCAAAGACTCCAAGAGGCCTCGTCAATGTCAACATAATAAGATTAGGATTCTTAAAAATCATAATGACGGACTTAATCTAATTCAGCGTTAGCATGGTCCTCATTTATTTCCAGATGCCTTTCTGAAGAGCCATGTAATGTAGCAGGAAAAGAATGTGGTCCAGATAGTTGGAGGGTAAGCTGTTCCAAAAGAGTACACTTCTCTAAAAAGTTCAAATATGGGTCCCTTTGAATGACATTCTTCCATAGGGCCTCTCTGTCAGATCGTATCATATTATGTAAATTTAACTAATAGAAAACTAACTTGGAAACTAACTTGCAGCCAGTAGAGCTCCTGTAGTACATAATGGTGTTGGACAAACTTTGTGTGTCTCTAACAACGATTTTCAGAGAGTATTCAATAGGAACGAAGCAAGTTACAGCAATAGGAGAGGTGGGTTCCTACCAGTTTGGACCGGTTCGGCCAAACAGGTAGTAACTCGGCCGGACACGTGATGGTTCTATCCTGGGCGCTGCCATCTTTATTTTCTGTTCTGCACATGCGCAGAACAATCTTCATTGAAAAAATGTATTTTTCCTTTATTAATGGTGTGCGCATGTGCAGACCTTTTTAAATGCAAATGCACATGCGCACGGGCATGGAACCAGTAGTAATGCCGGCAGGAACCCAACCCTGAACAGTACAGTTGTAACTTGCTCTGCAAGGGAGTCCAGTCTGCAACTGATGTACAAGATGTAATTGTACAAAGCCCCCGCCCCAGGTCATGAATTTCACTTGCTATTCAAGCAGGAACCTTGGTTTCAGGAGGACCACTAGATTCTGAACCAAGTTCTTCCAGTGAAACCTAGTTTTAGATTTATCTGGTTTTGGGATCCATAGCCATTTGCTGGATTCAGTGTATGCCTATTTCCACCAATTGTTTCCAGGCACTAGATTAAGACATCATCTGTATCTCCTATCCACATTAGAATGGAAATATATAACTGGATATCAACTACAAATGATGCTACTTCATCTGGTGGCTTTGTGTAGGTACAAACAGTGGGAAGCAGAGCCCTGAGCACTCTATTTGGAGATTTGCCCTTTCCCATCATAATTGACTTTTAATATAGGTGGCACTTGAAATTATTGTTTTTACAAAAGGTGGATGGGAGAGTGTGAGTTACTTTCTCTAAAGACTATGACTCCAAGTATTAATTGACATATTAAATGCCATGCAGTCAGGTTTGGGCAATCTGGTTCATCTAGATTTTTGGAACTATAACACTTGCAAGCCTTAGCATTTGCCAAGATTAAAGTGAGTTGTAATTCATAGAATCTGTAGGATACCAGATTGCCCATTCCTGCTGATAGGATTGGCACAAGATGTCTTGTTTCTCCTCCTCCCCCATCTGCTTTGGTTTCCATCACCTAAATTGCTTTCAGTAACCATATCATCCATCTCATTCAACTCATCCCCAAATTGGAATTACTGCTGCTGTACAAACAGAGACCAATTTGGATATACTCCAGGGACTTTATTCATAATCCATCAATCTAAGAAAAAGAAAATGAAAATGTGGCTTGCAGTAACTTAACAGAAGTTAAGTTAAGTTGCTGTCATACCAGCTTGGTTTATGGTCTTCAACTAGAATATAGTAGAATATAGTGTCAGGAAATTCCATTTATTGACTTCTTAATGCTCTCTGAGCCTGGTTGTTTGCTTGCAGATATTTTATTACCAAATTAGATAACATCATCAAGCACTGGTAAGTTGGGTAATGAATTGTCTTAATACCAGAGAACAACAAGAATGCCACAGTTTAATTCCACAGTTCAACCCTGAGCTACAGATATTCTCTTCTACAATATTGAAATCCCATTTAGCAGAGGAGAATATCAGAGAAAGATGCTAGCTGGGTTTCTTTGTACGTTTTGAAGGTATCTCTTTGGCAATGTGTTAACTGTGTTACTGCTTTTGTATCAGGTTTCTCTACAGTTGAAACCTCAGCCTCTATATACAAATACACACATGTATACACAGCAATATTCAATAATATTTCCCAGCTAAGATAAAGTATGTGCATGTCTTCTTTTGGGAGACAGAATAATGAAATAACATCTTGCATCTGATCAAATTTCCAGTATAAGGAACTCCACAGACAAGTGTTTCACTAATAGGATCTCTTTTAAGTCTAATTATGCAATTGATTTCTCTAACATTCTATAAAGGGCAAAGAAACTCCTATCTGCCGGTTGACTGGCTTTCATTTATAACAACTCTAGCCCAGGTCAATATTTCCAATATATTACCAGCATGTGATTTCTTCTTTCAGATCTTTTCCCTTTAACCCCCATTTGAGAAGTAAGCATCTCCAAATGAGCTCCTAAACCTTATGGCATCTTTCTGCCTAATAGCTTCTGTATTTTTCTAGTTTTTTTAATCTTTATTAAAGACAAGCTTGTTCCATCATTAATATTGCCAAGAGGGCAAAAGACCCACATTGTATAAAGGGATGTGAATGGATCCTAATCTTAGATACTAATGCATGATGTTTCTGTTACATTTGCAGTTCCGGAATGATGATATCTGGGAAATCAGATGAAGAACAAGGTAGGATAAACTGCCACTTAAGTCAGTTGGAGAACATTAGATATCAACCTGAATGCAAGCTTCAAGAATCCGTCTTAGACCTGATAACAACCCAGGACCACTAATGCACTTACGTTGGTGCATTTTGTCTGAGGCAAAAAATGAAAAATGCAAATTAAGTACATCATTTTATATAGAACTAATAGAAGGCTACTCCCTATCCTGGGATATGATTAAAAATCATAAAGTCCTGAGAGCATATTTATCTACACCATTTGCCAGTTATATAAATTTATAAAACAATGCTCCGATCTCTTTTGTCATTTTAAAAACAGATCTAGTGCTTCCTTTTTGAATCACATGGCCAAAGCTTGTGATAAATCTCATTTATCAAGATAAATTATAGTCCTACTACCCTAGTTTACTGTCAAGAAAGATAAGGCTCATTTTTTTAATCTAAAGGCAATCAGATCTAAATACTTTGCTTCATTTTTTTAAGTATAATAGCATGAACAGATATTGGAAGGCATCTGGATTACATCTGTAAGTCTCCTTATCTCATATAAGGATCAAATTTATTGTTTATGTGCATGTAAGAGAGAAAGATTTCAGTTACTCTTTATCTTAACTCTTTCCTTTACCTCTTTCTCAGCCAGATCCTTGCAAAATTCTATTCTGGGTTCTCAGCTCGAGAGAGTCCTTCACGGTTCCTAGATGGGATCTGTAGCTTGGAAATGATTTTTATCTCTGTGGCTTTTCAAAAGCAGAAAGTTCACCTGCTGCTGCACTGGATCTATAAATAGCAACAACCATGTTTCTTGTAATACCAAGATTGTCATCTATGCCTCTTGATATTTAGCCCTGCAGAACAAATGCTGAATAAAGAAATATAGGTCATGAGAATGAAATGAATCCTGTAGAAAATTTGGAGGGGGTCTATCAACCTTTCCTAACCTTGTGTCCTTCAGTGTATTGGAATCCTTTGCTGCTTGTGAATTAAACTTTCACTTGGTTTTTCATTCACAAATCTTTTATGTTTTTTGCTTGTTAACACTTCAGAATTCAAGTAACAGCTCATCTTTTGAAAAATAGGAAGAAGCAATAGGGGTTTTTTCCCTGGTTCTACAGCCAGGAAAACGCAGATTAATTCTATTTAGTTAATTGAAACTATAGACATGGCATAATCCAGCCGTCTCAATTTAGTAATGTCTATATATGCAGGGATAGTAATGACTAGTACTAAGACTCTCCCAGAGTATGCTATGCCTCTCAGGAATCTGGCATCTCCAGTTTACTCACACAATGAAATGTACCAAGTTGGAGAAAGCTAACTATCTGTAGTAACATTTCTTAGTTCCTATCTTCTAGATGTACTGAAATACAAAGAGATTCCAGCCAGATCATAAAGGATGGTGGCAGCCCTGTCATATCTGGATTCAATTGTAGAAATGTAAACCAAACAGCAAAATGTTGAAATTATAGGGTAGCCATCAGTTTTGTTCCTCAGCCTGCCATGCATTGGATCCTTAATTGCAAAATAACTCTGCCACTAATGAGCTTCTCTGAGCACAAAATCACATGCAGAAGCCTGGCTGGTTTGAATTGGAGCCGATATTAGACTTTCCATCTAAAAACCTACCACTGTAATGAATCATGTGGAGATGAGATGCACAACTGAATTATTTCTCGTGATAAAAATCCAGCACAGGAAGTTAGTAAATGTTTCTAGAAAATTATCCACGTGATGTTCTAATTTTTGAATGAACATTTCTGATGCAAACTCATACCTATGATTCTCCATAATATTCTCATATTACATAATGGTTCCAATATTTCAGAATTAGCCTTTCTAGGTTGAATAACAGACTTTTCTGAATTAGGCAATTCAGCAATTATTTTAATATACTATTTCCTTGTAGAAATCAGTTTGCCTGAAACTGTCCCTATATGAAAAATCACCAGGCTAATGTTATAGACATTTCATTGAATTATGGGTATTTCAATATGGTTACTTGCAATTCATATACAGGAAGAGAAGCAGATAAATGGCTTCCAATGTTACCATGAGGAACCGAGATGAGACTAGGAATGACTAAGAATGAATGTGTGTGTGTGTGTGTGTGTGTGTGTGTGTATGTATGTGTATGTATATGTATGTATATAATACAATACACAGTCATATGCCTGATATTCACGTAAAGTGATTTACATAAAGCTATTTATTTATTTATTTTAATAGTATTAAATTTAAAGTAGAGGAAGGAATTGTTTATTTATTAAATCATCATTCACTGTTTCCCACATATCAGAAAAGTCACCATTACAGAGTAAAGATCAGAATATTCTGGCTGAAATTTCTTGAGAACATGAATGAGAACAGCCAAAGGTTACTAGCCTTAAGACCTCAGAACACCTTTCCAGATCCCCATTGGCATGTTATTTATACAACCAAACAGCTACATTCCACTGTTCATAATGAATTATAAATGTCTTTTGGACTGCCAGAAGGGGAGCAAATTCCTCAGGGGATGAGGAATATGAACTTTTTTGATGGAAAATTTTAACCCTTGCCTTTACTCCCAGGCAAAAAGTAGGTTGTGAAGGGCAATTATATTTTTTCTTCAGAAATGGCATTGTTATATTAATGCAGTTATCAAAAAAAAAAAAACCCCTTGTTGTCTTTACTGTAATAAATGTGGCCTTATCAGTGAATAGATGCAGGCTATAACTTCACCATGCATTAATCTCAAATGGTGAACTTCTCAGAATATAGTTTGTTCCAAAGTTCAAGACTAGGTTGATAAACGTTGTGTGGTCCTAACTTCTGTTGAGATGGGGTGGATGGAAGAAGTAGGACAAGCATCCATAGTCTTTTTCATGACCACATTTTGGGCATCTAACATATATATTATTGAATCTGGCAGAGCAGAAAATTAGAATAATGTAACATTGAACATTTATATTATTAGTCTTGTACAAATGTATTTTTTATTTATTTAATTTATAGCGGCCCAGCACCAAAGTGACTCTGGGCAGTATTACAGCTAAGAAGCCATTATAACAAATAAAATAAAATAAACCCAGAAGAGAATCCCAAAACAAACCAAAACAGACCAAACCATACAAAACAAAAGCAAGCAAAACATGGAACTCCATGGTAATCTTAGCCACATATAGCCTGGTTTTACACAATTAAAATCATTCACATTGTTGAGTCTGTTTATATAATCAAATTCATCTGATTAAAACAATTATTTGATTTAGGAAACTGACCTATACATTTTGAATATTCAGACTGGTTTGAATGTGCAAATAAATATAATGTGATAGTGGGCCTGCACAAAAGGCATTTGGATTGGTCTGAATATAATCAGTTTGAAATGCCTAATTAGATTAGACAATTGTAATTGACTTGTCACTTCAATTTAGAATTGAATTTGGAAACACAATGGGATTCCATCAAAGAACTGAAAACAAAACAAAATCCCAAAAATGCATATAGGAAATGGGCAGACAGCCAAATTACCAAGAACAAGTACAAACAACCTGAAACTGTAGAACTGAGGTCAGGAAGGCAGTAGATTGGAATAAGCTTAGGTTAGTGAATAATGTTAAGAATAGCAATAAAATGTCTTAGATATGTTGAAAATAAAAGCGGGAGGAAAACCGGTGCTCCAAGAAGAAAGCAAAATCAAATCCTATCGCAAGAAAAAAGAAATACTGTCTTTAACACGTACATTGTGAAGTGGTGAATGAACAGCAAGATTGAAGCTTATGGCTGACAGAAACATGGTCAAGAGAATATCTGCTTATGTTTAGTGCAGTTACATTTTCAGGACCAAATAAATTACACATTATTTTTTTATTTATTTTATTAAATTTGTTTGCTACCCTTCTCACTGAAAAGTTCCTGATGATCTGGCCAAACACTTATGAATTATCCTTGAAGAATGGAAGGATGGAATCCTGGAAAACTGATGATATCCAGATGAAGGAGGAGAACAAATGTGGTCTTTAAATTCAAAAAGAGGGGAAATAAAATGAAGTCTAGCACTGATGAGGAAATTCTAGAATAGATCGTAAACAGATCAGTCTGAAACCACCTTGAAAATAATGCAATAATTATGAAAAATGAGCTTTCATTTTTTTTAAAAAAAGTGTTGCCAAACATCTCATTTTTTTCCTAAAAATTAAGTAACTTCCTTCCTAGATAAAGAAAATGCTCTAGATACAGTATATCTTGATTGCAGCAAAGCATTGAGGTAGTTGCTTCGTTTATTCTATTTATTTTATTTTGGTGGGACTATAGCCCAAGTATTTTAAGAATTTAGACAAACTGCAACTGGTTCAGAGAAGAGTAACGTGATGATCAGGGACTAGAAATGAATTCATGTGGGCAAGGATTGAAGAAGATGGATTTAGTCTTGAGAAAACATGACTGGAAATTAGAAAAAGTATCCTCACAGTAAAATCAGTTCAATAGTGTCATCATTTACCCAGGGTAGGTTGTATTCAGCAGGTTCTGACCAGTTCTCAAGAACCGGTAGTGGAAATTTTGAGTAGTTCAGAGAACCGGCAAATACCACCTCTGACTGGCCCTGCCACCATCTATTTTCTGCCTCCTGAGTCCCAGCTGATCTGGGAGGGAATGAGGATTTTGCAGTATCCTTCCCCTGGAGTGGGGTGGGAATTGAGATTTTACAGTATCCTTCCCCTGCCATGCCCACCAAGCCGCAACCACAGAACCAGTAGTAAAAAAAAATTGAATCCCACCACTGGTAGTAATGAGGGTTCCTCTTCGCTGGATGTGTTCAAGTGAATGATGGGCAACCTCTGTAGCCCAAATGAATCCTATGATTTCACAAAGTGTCTTTGAATCAAATCTCAGAACTGAATATCTACCCACATACTGCTGTCTCCATTGGAATTCATGGATGTGACTGAAAAATATACTGTAGGCAGAACTACTCTTTTTTAAATTGAGAGCAGGTGAGGATAATACTAAAATCTGAACAGAAGAACTAGAGGTCATTCATTAAAGTATACACAGGCTTTGGGGGAAAAAAACCTTATCCCTGGGCTTGCTTTTTACAGAAAGTGGGGAAAAGTTGCATAAGATTGGAAAATATGAGCAAATATATTTTCCAAAAGATGAAAACATCTCACCTTCGATTTTGATTAATATTTTTATTAAGAGTAATAGCACATTGTTTTCTCACTGTTTCAATGACTTTATTTCAGAAGTAGCTGTTCCCAGCTGTCTGATATTATTTTAGACATAACCTGATTGCATCTAATTGAAGTTACAAATTCCATCCTGACATAGAGAAGGATCGGCCCATCATTATTATTGGCATAATGATTGAACAGGAAAGATTCTGCTGGATACATCAGGTTTTTCATAGGTCAAAACTATTATTGGGGCTAATGCTGTGAAACATCTGGACATGGGTTGAACTCCACTATATTCTGACTCTCTAAAGTGTTAGAAGCAAACAATACTTATGATTCAATTTCCTAAAACAAATTGACTTATACAAATTCACTATTTAGCAAGCCGCTAAATAGGTAGCCTTGAATGATTGAGTGTTATGAAAGTATGCCCACTAAGTAGGAAGTGATTGAGCACCGAGTCTTTGCAATTCATATATTTACTCTGCTACAAAATAAAGTCAAACTCAGTTCCTGGCATCAGTGCAAATGACTGTTCTGTGCAGTTTTCTTGACAACAGAAAGGATTTTCTGCAGCTTTAGATATGCATTTAGTAATTAAGTGCGTACACTGCTTCATAAGAAGTCATTCGGAAAGGCTTCTATTGCATGTCCATTTTCTGGATGTCTAATAGAAGAGTATCAAGTACCACCAAAATCTTCTGTTCTTTATTTATTAAATTTATATCCCATTTTCATCCAACAATTCCAACTTCCAATTCAGGGGTGGGCTTCAAAAATTTCAGCAATGGGTTCTCTGCCTATGGGAGGGTGAAAACTGCCTCCTCCATGCTCCGGAGGCCTTTTGGGAGGCCCGTTTTTCCCCCTCCTCAAGCCTCCGTGCAGGCCCTGCACTTACCTCGCATTCAAAATGGGCCATGTGGAGACTCCTGAAAATGTCGAGGTAGGTGGGAGGGGTGGGTGGGGCCAGCCACGGGTGGGATTTGGAGGTTCTCTGAACCAGTTACAACGTTAGCTATGGGCTCTTCCAAACCCGGACAAACCCATAGCAGCCCACCCCAGCTCCAATTCTCCCCCACCTTTACTCTGAAGGTGATCTACTTATGAGTCAATTTCTATAGCAATTCCATACAATAATGAGCTAATATTTCTTACATCATTTTAGAACAGGGAATCACTTTTCAAAACATACAAGAAGTGGAGAAGTTATAATTTGATGTAATGATCATGTCATTCAGGTGAGATAATTTTCTAGTTTGCTCTATCCATACCCCTATCACAACATCAATCAGAAAAATCAAACAGGATATGTTCACTAATTCCCTTAATTGTCTATCGTGTGCAAATCTTGTCAACAATAAACTTCCAAAAATCATGCATTAGCATCAGTTCTGTGATGTATACATACATACACACACACACACACACACACACACACACATATACATACATACATACAAATATTGGGACTCATATACAGTGAAAGGAAGGCAAACAGCAACATCAAACTGCTATCATATATTGAGAGCCATTTACAAGAATACTTCTGTGTAAAAGGCTATGAAATGTAAGTGGTATATAAGTATAGCCTACATTTCTATACAAAACCCATTTGTATAACCTTGAAGGAAAATATGAAATTTGTGTAAACACATTTTTATGGATGGTACCATTTATACATTATAAGTTTTGTCTTTACTGTTACAGCATTTTTTCCTCAATATATCCAAGTAAGGAACTATCAACTGAGTGTATCTATCAACTGATAATGAACACATAATTTTTATTTAGTGCTTAGTTAATTTAGTTAATTAGTATTGCATTCTGCCTTTTCTCTGAGAGCTCAGTTGGGTGTACATAAGAGTGGGAGGTCTCTCATTTTATCCCAACAGGACCCGTTAAATCTGGTTGCGCTGTGAGAGCGAGTAACTAGAGTCAACCAGTGAACTTTATGCTCAAGTTCGCCTCCTTAAATACTACACAACGTTGCCCTTTTGGCTCTTATTTAACAAAAGGAGATATCATAATGAACACTGGTGTTGTTTAGAGTGCCATAAGGACCCATCTCCTCCCTTTATTACAAGCATTGTTAAATTTACTTCAAAGAATATTGAGTGTATAATTGATCTTGTGCTCTGACCTTTCTATTTTTTTTAATTGATTCATTGCAGCATTCCATCCCACATTGAACTGACATGCATAATTTAGGAAGGAGCAAAGAAATAAATTTAATAGGCCACCAAAGTTAAACCCTATTATAAGTGCTTTTGGTTTCATTGGGGATTTTATCCTGAAAGCAGCTTTTCAAGCTGCAAAAGAAATGAATAAATAAGACAAAGTGCTTTTTGAGTTTGTAGAAGGGCTTAACTGGCTCTTTCAACTGCTGTTAAGTATAAATCATTTATACTGCTTAATTCAGCTCATTCCCATTCTATCCATAATTTAAATTGACTGGTTGCTGTTTGGTGCCGAAGGAAAAGGGGTGTGTGGGTTGTGAAATTACTGGTTTTGCTATTTCAATGGTAGACTAGGAAACATTTATTGAAGGAACTTTCACAGACATGAATTCTTGCTTTACATTATTTGGGATGTTTGTCCATCATTTTCGAAGAGGACCTTAACATCTAATGGGTTGTGGGTTGTCCACAGTGTGTCCGCAGGTGGCTGGTAAGGCCCATACTGGCATGGAATGTTCTGCCACATGTCGAGCAGACATATGTGGTCACCATTATTGCAGCATTTGCAGCTCTGGCATTGTGGATTGCTTGCTTCTTTTGTGGTTGTCCTTCTGTCTTCAAATGTCTGGCAGCCTTGGTATATCAATGTCAGTGGTGGGTTCTAAAATATTTTACTACCAGTTCTGTGGGTGCGGCTAGGTGGGGGGCATGTGACTGAGTGGGCGTGGCCAACTTGACATCACTCATAGACAGTCACATGACCACCATCACCCACCAAGCCATAGCCATCAACATGTTGGCGAAAATTTTGTGGACTCCAACAGAAGGAAGGGGGGAGGAAGAGGGGGGGAAAACTCCCAAAAATAGACCGCTGTGTGGAAAAGCTATAAGTTGCCTAGAAGGAATCGAAGCATTCAACTTTGCAGCCCAGAGGCCATGCCTGTGTTTATAAATCCAGTGGGCAAGTGGGGGGGAAAGAAAGGGTGGGAGATAGGAAAAATGCAGGTGGAAGCACTGGACTGTGCAAGCAGGGCGGGAGGGAGGAAAGTTTATCCAATCCTGGCTCAGAACATGGGGAGAGGAGGAATGACTGCAACCCCCCAAAACACCCCCAGGTAGGGTGGGGTCATGGAAAATCACAAAGCCCGGATTGCACACGCGTGCTTATGCCCTGCAGTTGCAATACTGTGGCCCAAAGGACTGTAGAAAGGCAATTCTGGATTGTATCACAGATCCTGCACCAATCCTACAACCCTGAAGTACTAAATATTGTATGTTTGTTAGATTTATTTTATGTCTTTCCTCCAGAAGTTCAAAGTGGCCTCCACTATGCCCCAGCCAATTCAACCACCACCTCTCCTTTTTGGGCAAGTTCGCCTCGGCTGGGCTGAGCTCTTGCTCCCTTTTGCTGCTGTTCATTGTGTCTGCTGCTGGTCCAAAATGCCCTCTTTGCCTCACCTCACCTTGCCTCGCCTCTCCGTGGCATGTCGAGGCTGAGGGGTCACAAATGGACAGGCGCGGTGAGGTGCATCGAGAGAGGGGGAAAGCAGCAGGGCTCACGCCCTGGCTACAAGCAGCTGTTCTCAGCAGCATGCAGGGGGTTCTGGTGCCCCCCACCCTGCTCCAGGTTTCTCCTTTTGCATTACATTTTCGTGTCTTTGGGTGGAACAGAGGAGCCACTGGCTTTATCAAATTCCTGCAATGGATAAGTTGAGCGGTGGTGACGGAAGGCACCCAGCCAAGCAGGGCCTGGTTCAGCCGGAGTTTTCCAAACCGGTAGGAATTCACCACTGGTTCTGACCCAGCTTTAGCAGAAACAAGAAACAGACTCCTTGTCACAAAAAAACCCTCTTAATTTACCTCATGATTTCATTGCATTCACCCACCGAAAGTCCAGGCAAAAGTCCTGTAAAGAGTTAACTGCAACAGCAGACCTTATCAGTTCCTTATGATAATTGCAAGGCTGTGAGCTCCCAGCAGAAAGTCTGCAAATTAAGTTCTGGCAAGCAGTCTTTCTTGCACGAAACACAATGATCAAAATCTCCAGAAATAGGAACTGTTATCTGACAACCACTCCCTTTTCCTTCTATTTATTCCCCAGCCAGGGAGGGGACATTCAGCATCCACGTTTACTTTGCTTCCCGAGTCTACTCCTTGTCCTCCATTGTTAACCTCTCCTAACTGCTCTGCACATATTGGAACAGCATCTGGAACAGGTCCCAGCTGTTCTTCCTCCTCGCTCATCTCAGCTTCCAAAGGCAGCTGCCTGTCTGGTGGCTGGGAAATGTCAGATGGCTCAATCTCTGTGTCCGACGCTGAGCATCCATCAGAGCCTTCCCCAGGCTCCAGAACTGGCCCATGTTCTTCCCCAACCTCCTCATCCCCAGCTCCTCTGGCACCTGGTGGGCCATAACAATATGTACATGCCAGCCTTCATTGATTATATGCTCTAAGGCAGTGTTTCTCAACCTTGGCAACTTTAAGACATGTGGACTTCAATTTCCAAAATTCCCTAGCTAGTCAAGTTATGCTGACTGGGGCTTTCTAGGAGTTGAAATCCATATGTCTTAGAGTTGTCAAGGTCGAGAAACACTTCTCCATCAGCCAATTCTCTTAAATTTTTTAGAACTGATAATTTTGTAATATGTAGGTCTGTCTAGTCCGCATTAGTAGTTCTACGGGTTAGATTACTAAATAGAATTGTTTTCCATGATATCAATTTAATACCTCTGATGAAAAGAAAGGAAGAAATACTCCCTGCCTATATTGTTAATTAATCTACATTAGTTCAATATCAAGCCCGGAACAAACTAAGAAATGAAACACAAGTCACAATTTCTTGGCCTGATCCTATTTCAGTTTTCTGATTATGTCCGTTTTGGAATTCACTGATATTATTTGATTTAACAGTTCATTATCTAGCCTGGTACTTCAATATTTATAGATTTTTTTTTCAGGACCTGAATCCTCCTCCTCTTCTTTCTCAAGAAAGCGACTGTGATATATAATTTGTTCGACTTATTTAGATGCATAGGTAGTCCTTGACTTATGACCATAATTGAGCACAGAAGCTGAGGCAGTCATTAAGCATCAGTCACATCCAATTTTATGACCATTTTTGTATTTGTTATTAAGTGAACACTGCAGTCATTAATTGCATGCTAAAGTCATTAAATGAATCCATTTTACCCAATGGGCTTTTTTTTTGGCAGAAATCTTGGAAAATAAGCAAAAAATGCCAAAAAAATGCAGTTATATGAATGCAGAACAATAAATGCAAGACATTTGTCAAAGGCCCAAGGTACAATCACAATAATGGGGGAGGTGTGGCCATTGAAACTGGGCCATAAGTACCTTTGGGGGTCCATCATAACTTTGGTCACTGAGCAACTGGCCATTAAGCGAGAACTACCTATAGTAAGTTGTTCTTCATAGGTAGGGAAGCTGAATTTAATCTCATCTGCACGTATAAATCAGTTACAAAAGAATCTGTTGACCTCTTCCTCCTGAACTTAGCCAATCATCCAGGATTTTCAAAATTGTAATCCAACATCTGAAATGGAAGACCAGCTTCTTCGTTATTCACCTCTAGGAAGCTTACTGGAACAAATCAATACAGTTTAAAAATTTCCATTTAACTGCAATCATGATGCATATATTTTAAAAAATGAAGATTTATGTTATTAAGTGAGATGTCTAGATAAAGGTGGCAGATTTGAAGCAAATAGTCAATTAATTTAACATCTTAATCTTACATTTGTGTAAAAGCATTTTTATCTTAAGATATCAAACTATTCTTTGTTGTTGTTAGTTGAGAGATCATGTCCAACTCATCGTAACCTCATGGACAATGTTCCTCCAGGCCTTCCTGTCCTCTACCATCCTTTGGAGTCCATTTAAGCTCACGTTAAACTGTTCTTAGAACTATGCATATCCTGTTTGGTATAGATTGTATTGTTGTAAAGAGGAAACTTGAAATGAATCTTAAAATAATTCCTTGGCATCAAAGACTACTAGATATGGGTAGCAAAATTCCACACCATCACCAGGTGGCAGCAAAGAGACACAAAACCCCCAACATGTATTTATTTATTTCTTTGTTTATTATTGATTTCAGCTTATATGGCACTCCAGTTGATAACAGCTCTGCATTGTTTACATTGTCAGTACTAAGATAAAATGCAATAATTTCTCATCCAAAATTAGAAAAATGTCATAACGCATAGTCAACTGGACCTAGCAAGGTACGTCACCTTTATTGCCAGTGAATCCAATAGGCTACGGTGCCTCTCCCATGGCACACTTAACTAATCTCAAAGCGCTTAATCATTGGAGGGTCTTTACATTGCATAGTACAATGTCAGACTCCCTGAAAGCTGTCTTTGAGATTGGATACAAAAAAATTCCCTACCCTACCCAGAGAGGCGATGCTCCTGTGATTCTGGACTCACAGAAACAACAGAGAATTTACTCCTCCAGTGCCTGTATTATAGAAACTCCTCTACTAGCCTCATCTCACTATTATTGCATAAATTCCCAGGGCACACAGGCCAATTCTATACCTCCCTGCTGCTTTCAGATACTAACCTGCTACAACACACAATGTTGTGCCAGGTTTCCCACAGCAGTGCTTAAAATCCATCAGGTGCTCTATAATAGATTTAGTTTGCCATATTTAACCATGTACTCTCCTTCACCAATCTAATGCTTTATCCCTCCTTTTGGGATTTTATATGTACAATATATTAGTATTTTATAATTAATATTATTTTTAAAAAACTTTGTAGTATTACTTAATTCCTTTAAATAACGGTACCACATTCTCTTTATGCTGGTTTTGACATAGTAAATATTTGATTTAACAGTCAACTGGCACTGCCTGCACTCGGGACCATCATAGTTTACTTGCCTCAAAGATTGTCTAGAAAACTCAAGTTTTAATAGATATCAGCAAATGATGGGCCAATCCTATTTTCAGGGACATGCTTCTCCAGAAGAGGGGACCACCACAAAGAAGATTCCAGCTCTGGTTCCTTGATGGAGTTAAGATCTGCAGAAGGCCTTTTGAATCTCATCAAGTTGGCAGATTCTACTGTTGTCTATTATTCAATTGTATTTTTGCTGATGTATTGAATTAATCTGGTACTATATGTGTAAAGATTTATGGCAGAAAGAAAAAAAAGAGAAAAAGTCACATAATACTTAGTGACATCTGAAATACGCTTGCAACTGGCAATAAGTTGATAAATATAAGAGGATATGAATTGCTTGCTCATACAAACTCATTAGCTATTATACTTGTCTATATTAAATATAGATAGTGCCAATGTTTTACAACCATTGAAGACAAGGTTTTCTTCCATATTTCTCTTTGTTTTTTTCTCTGGATTATTTTATATAACTATTGAGGATTCCAACATTTATTACAGTACATTGCAAATCCCTACAGGAAAAACAAAACTACTGAGATTAATTTCCTCTTTATTGGAATGAAAGATATGTCACAGCTTTTTTTTTGGTATATTTCCCCATTAAATAGGTAAATATATGTCAATTTAAGAATAGAATACCAAGTGGAGTATTGTTAGTAGAAGTAATAAATAATACTCTTGGTTGCCTCTGAGCTTTGCCTGTTCAGAGGCAATGGACAATGAAAGGAATATGTGTAGATCATCCTGTACAGTTTGAAGGCTGCATCCCCAAATTCTGCAGTCCATAACTCCTAAATAGCAATGTCAGTATCACCAATATTATTTGAATGCCTGTTCATTTTGCAATGAAAATACTGGTTCCAGATTTGCAGGAATGTGGTCCTGAATTTTTTAATCCTAAATGCATAAATAATGGGGTTCATGGCTGAGTTCAAATGAGTCATGCATACAGCAATTGGGGTGAAGATCTGTAACTTTGTTAATTCAGGAGTGAATAGGGCGACAAAGTTGCAAATGTGCAGAGGAAGCCAGCACAGAGCAAAAAGGAATAGCACTAAGGCAAGAGACTTGGCAATTTTCAGTTCCTTCCCATAGTATTTTTCTGGGCATGCTGAATTGGATCCAAACTTTTTGCTGAGTTGTTTGCGAATGATCTTGAAAACCGCTATGTAGATGATGAGCATAAAGACCAGTGGAGGCAACACGCACCCAAAGAAATTGAAATAAACCATGTATTTCATGCTGATGACCTTATCAAATTTGCAAGTAGAATTGAAGGTGTCTTTTTCATTTTCGTTCCATCCAAATAGCGGAATCATGCCCACAAGGAGGGAGATCAGCCAGCAGCAGCCAATAGCAACCCCTGCACGTCTGGGGGTCATCACATTCTTATAACTGTGGAAAGAAAGAATAAGATTGTGACATTACAGGCATAACTACACTTTGGTCTCAGTTAATTTCCCTTCTTATTTCTAACCATCATTCATTTATTAAGGCAGAGTTTCTCTGTATGATTTGAAATGATTGTTTCTGGGTTTTCTGCCATCAAGTTTGCTGACAAGGCGTCAACAGTTGTCCTACTATCTCTAGACTGTTCACTTCCATTACTTTCTCAGCCTTCCCACAATCTCTCACAAGAGGGCTGTTTGTTTATGAACTTTTCTTAAAACAATACGCAATCTTTTATTTTTCCTCCCTCCCTCCTCCAGGACCTATTCTATCCTTCAAACACTACAAAAATTACCCAAAGAAATGGACTCAACAGGACAAGACTTTAAGTTCTCTATCTGCCATCATGAGAGTCGTTTTTTCCTCTAAACCCAAACTAAAACTACATCCAAATAATAAATAAATAAATAAATAAATAAATAAATAAATAAATAAATAAATAAATAATAAAGCCAGCCTGGCGTGAACAAAACAAAATAAATTATTGATCATTGTTAATTTTAA
The DNA here is from genome assembly GCF_051295495.1 of Thamnophis sirtalis. NCBI lineage: Eukaryota > Metazoa > Chordata > Lepidosauria > Squamata > Natricidae > Thamnophis > Thamnophis sirtalis. The sequence continues at coordinate 62,504,990 of NW_028261387.1, forward strand.
TTCATTTTTTAAAAAAAAATGTTTTTGTCAATTCTAATTGGGTTTGTTTGGGATATTCTATTTAATATTTTTTTTAACTTTTGTATTATGCGTTTCTTTTAATGTTGTACGCCACCTTGAGTCCTTGGGAGAAGGGCGGCATATAAATCTAATAAACCTAAACCTAAATCTAAGTGAAAATTGTATGGATTTGAAATCGTGTTTGACATTGTCAAAACAAGATATTAGCCTAGAGGTTTTCTACAGAGTTTATTAGCAATTTTATGTAAACATGTTTTGCATTTACTAATGAACCAGCTGTATTTATAAACAAACCACACCAGCATATATAATCAATGGGTAAGGAAAATCCCAAGACAATGCTTGTTAAACATCTACATGTAATTTTCCGCTATGGTTTGCAACAAAACAAATAAAATAAAAGTGTGTGAATTCTTTTGAGCTTTTTGTTAAAATACACATTGTTCACTCATTTTCTTTTTCATAGCAGTTAGTCATTTTCTTTCAAGTGCTGCCCATTTAATTCTAACATTTCTCTGCAATCTCTCCTATTATTACTCTTTTATCTGGAATCAGAATGAATGGTTATGAATGTATTTATTTATTTGGTAAATGTATATGGCTGCCCATGACTAACAATTAAACACAAAATAAAAATAGGACAACAAAGCCAAAATCAAAAACAAAAAACCCTCCTATCAATAGCCTAGAACAGTTTTTGAGAATATTCTATGTCTTCCATTTAAGTCAACATGAATGGTTCACCCATACTGCCAAGGTCACAGAGGAATGGCACAGCCTGATCTGCCAAAGACCAGCAGGGTCAAGTCAAATCTAATCTCTGGAGGAGGATATTCCAGAGGGCAGGCATTGTGGCAGAAAAGGCTCTCTAATGGGTCCCACCAGAGGGATTTCTCAACCTTAGCCATTTTAAGAAACTCATGCTGACTGAGGAATTCTGGGAGCTGAAGTCCACACATCTTAAAGTTATCAAAACTGCTGCAGAAACACTGCTCAAATGGAGAAGAGCCAGATAATACCAATCCTGCATAATTTACTTGTTTTACAATACTTGACTATCCCCCATATTTGAAATTAAAAACAACCCACCCATCCCCACAAAAAAAAAAAAAGGAATCAGGGCTGCAGTTAGAAAACAGCATCCTCCCCAACAGCTGACTTAAGGCTTTTATTTTAGAAGCGCTAAAAGGACACTAAAGGAATGATAGTTTTCCATAATGTTATTACTTTGCTTTCAATTTTAGTTTGGAGAATTCCACAGTGTATTAGCTGTTTGCGTAGTTTTCATATCTATATTGCTTCACCAACAATTCTAATTTTCCAAGTTTTGGAAAATAATAGGAAAGGAGGATCCTGTCCACTGTCCACCCATCAGGGGTAACCCATCTTTTGGCAGCCAGACCCTCAACATAAATACATGACAGAGTGGAAGATAGAGTGAATTAAGTAAGGATACAAAATGGACGGGGTCATGTCATGTATGCAAATAGAGCCAGAACTGGAAGGGGTCTATATTTAGAAAATGAACTAAGTTTATTCTTTTAATTAGATCTATACTATCAGGTCACTTAAGTTCCTACATCAAAATATAGGTGTAAGCAAGGCAATTCTGGGAAGTACAAGGGAGCTACATTTGACTCTGAAGATGCACCGTTTATGACAAGAGAGTCACTTTGGATAGTGAGACAGACAGCATATAAATTTAATAAGTAAATAAGATTATTTTCAAGAAATGCTGAAGGTGGCGGGAACTCTGCCTAATAGCCCATAGTTTTTGCCAATATTCTTGATGCTAATGTTTAGATTTTAATTCCATAATCCCCACATAGCACAATGACATGAGAGAAGTTGATGTCCAAGCTATGTGATGGTACTCTTGAGGTTTATGAAAATGAAAGAATGAAAGAACAACCACCCCCTACAGCTCAGAGATCACTCTGTGCAGTGTAAAAACCAGAGTACCGGCCTCACGAGAAAGAGAGAAGGCACAGTTAAAAGTTTCTGGCAGAGCAGCTAGCTCCAGATGGCTCAAAGAAGTAAGCCAAGTCCCAAATGAAAGGAGAGGAAAAAAGTCTTTAACAAGAGCACAATTATTTCCACACCTTGCAAACAGTTTTCACATTCACTTCTGTGAAAATTCTTTAAATTAGGCATAAAAAATAAGACACGTCAGAAGCCAGTTACTGCTAAAAAAATACAGTTCTTTACCCCAACACACCACCATCTGCTGTAGTCCTGTTGACATTATGAGAAAACTGAATTACCAGAATGCAATGTGGCTAAACTAGCATAAACATCATTAAGTGACAAAGCAATTATTCTGTGGCTCTCTCGGACGTGGCTTCTCCGAGGCAAATGCTCATTTACCCCATAGAGAAGACGATGATCTCACAGAGGAACAGCCCAAGAGAGCTCCACGGTCAACCAGAGCACAGTAATCAGCTAATGGTCTTCCCTCAGCATAAAGTTGGGCTTTATAGAAGAACAATCATTCTAAAGCCTGCAACAACAACAAAAATGGGAATGGATTTTCCACCTTGCAAAGTGCCAGGGCGAAAGCAGCAAAAACCAGAGGTTTCTATAGAAGGGTCATTGTCAGGGTTCCAAGTAACACCCCCAAGGAAAGAAGACTCCAATGCAGTGTTTCTCAACCTTGGCAACTTGAAGATGTCCGGACTTCAACACCCAGAATTCCCCAGCCAGCATTCGCTGGCTGGGGAATTCTGTGAGTTGAAGTCCGGACATCTTCAAGTTGCTAAGGTTGAGAAACACTGCTCCAATGCTTGAGTTTCCTCAAAGATCCATTTTATTAGAGATGTCATACTGGCACATCTGGGAAAACCCGAATCTGAAAGCTTCCAGGTTTTCCCCACCCAAGTCAAAGTTCCATTTTACGACCATTCTTGTCACGATTGTTAAATGAATCACTGCAGTGCTAAATTACTAACAAGGTTGTTAAGTGAATCTGGCTTCCCGATTGACTTTGCTTGTCAGAAGGTCACAAAGGAGGATCACGTGATCCCAGGACACTGCAACCGTCATAAGCATGAACCAGTTGCCAAACACCTGAGTCTTGGTCATGTGACCATGGGGGTGCCACAATGGTCATAAGTGCAAAAATGGTCATGTCACTGTTCTGAACGCGCTTGTAACTTTGAATGGTCACATAACAAACTGTGGTAGACGAAGGGTTCCCTGTACTTATCTGAAGAGATTGCATGAAAAGAGTTACAACATAATGCCTAGCCTTGAAATTTAATCTTAAAGTGAGAACAGGAAGAGAAAGCTACGTATCTCTGCAAAAAAATAATCGCAGTGAAAATCACATAACATAACCTGAAAGTAACAAAATTGCTAAACCTCAATCTCACTTTTGTGAGAATTTTTTTGAAAGTTTTATTCTTCTTTGGCAAAAAGAAAGTAATTTCTTTCCCATCAAATTCAGTGTGAATGGGAAAATAGCATTCAAAAAATATTTATGATACAGCATAAATGAATATAAAGAGGCATCCATAAATTAGAGAAAAAATGAATTGGCTTCAGGAGGAACTACGTTTTCTGATATCTGATTTAATGGCTCACGTATTGCCCTTCTATAAATCTCACATATGCGGATAAGTCCTGGGCTTTTCAAGGCAAAAAAGCCCATCCATATTTCCTCAGTAAAACTGGGCTTTAGGATCAGTGATCTGCACACCAATAAACAGCATAAAGTTGGAGTTTTTGATCATTTTTGTCTCTTTTTTCAGCTGCTGAGACTTGATCCACCCATTCATCTTTAAGAAAATTAGAAGAGAACCACATATTCTATTGGCTGCTTTCGAAAAGCTAATTTTTTAAATTATTGGTGAATTCATGGACATGTCCATGCTATTTTCTTTGGTATTCCATTTTCTTCTTTTAATATGTTTTTTCCACTTTCCCAATCCCTGATATTGCCAGGCGTTTCACATCCAAATAAAAATGAAGCCAGATCACTCCTTTTTAAGACTTAAGTAGAAGAAGAATAGGTCCTTGTGAAAGACTCAATAGGTGGATAAAAAGTCTAAATTCAGCTTAAATATCTGGCTGACTGTGACCAACTATATAATATTAGCAATAGCAATAACACTTAGACTTTTATACCACTTCACAGTGCGTTATAGCCCTCTCTAAGCACTTTTACAGAGTCAGCATATTGCCCCCAACAATCTGGGTCCTCATTTACTGACCTTGGAAGGATGAAAAGCTGAGTCAATCTTGAGCCAGTAAGACTTGAACTGCCAAATTGCTGACAGTCAGCAGAAGTAGCCTGCAGTACTGCATTCTAACTACTGTGCCACTAAGGCTCCTAATTAAACGTAGGTCATCTGACTGCTAGCAACTTTGAATGGTTTAAAGTTTTAAGAACAAAAATCATTACAAACACACACACAAAACCCAGCACAGTTTTTGAAATGAGCCAAAGTCGGTAAGTTACCTATATATTATGTAAAACTATGAAAGGGTGCTTCATTCATTTTGAGTGGAGCTCCTTTGGCGTCACTTCTCCAAGTATTGTGGTCCTCCCACTTCTAAAAGCACAGTGATTACTTGATTTTCTTTCTTCAACTATCAAAATTGGAACTCTTAGACTCAGGAAATGACATGATTTGGAAATGGTACGACTTTTGAGGTGACATGATTTGCTGTCCTGAGTGCTTCATATTACTTGTATAATGCAAACTCTTCTATGAAGCAAACCTCCATAGCAGTGGTGGGATTCAATTTTTTTTACTACCGGTTCTGTGGGCATGGCCTGGTGGGTATGGCAGAGGAAGGATACTGTAAAATCTCCATTCCCTCCCCACCCCAGGGGAAGGTTACAGCAAAATCCCCATTTCCTTCAGATCCATTAGGACTCAGGAGGCAGGGAATAGATGGGGGCGAGGCCAGTCAGAGGTGGTATTTATCGGTTTTCTAAACTACTCAAAATTTCTGCTACCGGCTCTCCAGAATTGGTCAGAATATCACCTCTGCTCAATAGATTTAATCGATATACTTCTGATTATCAAAAAAAACAAGAGGAGGGAAAGTTTTCCCAGTGACTCATGTCCGACTCTATGGGATGGTGTTCATCTCAAAATCTACTGATTATTCCTTCCTTGACTTTTCTTATGAATTCTTTTTGCAATGCCAGACATCTGCAAACATCCTCAGCATTTATTACAAATTCTGTGCTTGTTGCCATAATAAAATAAAGCAGGAAAGTTGAAGCCTGAGGTCAGGTTTGAAATGCAGCTCATCTAAATTATTATTATAAAGGCAGTTAATGATACTGCCATTTAAAGTGCCTTGTTTCAAGCAAGCTCCGTCTTTGATCTTGCTCTTCTTAGGCTGTTGTTCCTTCTGTTTATGGAAATTGCAAAGTCCTGCTCAGGAATTCCTCTTTCTGTGATTTCTTTCACTAGAATCTCTCCCCTTTTCTGTTTTGCACAGCACAGTAAAAATGCATGACATACCTTTGAGCTGTTAAGCAATTACATTTCAGTTGCCTGTCATGAAGATGGTATGAAGATGTTTAATAAATAAAGGAACACTTCTAGTTTGGATTCTAGAATTTATAGCCGCCTATACATTCCTTTGATAAATATAAGGGACTCCCTATTTCAGGCTCAATGCCAGACATCTGTTATATTGCTGGCTCTAGTTCTGTCTTTATTTCAGATATCTAAAACACTATCTAAGAGCAGATATTAGAAGTAAAAACATTGGCCTAGATCTGTACAAAGGTTGATAAGCCTTCTGAGGCTTGAATGCACGTACAGTGGCTATGATAATAACTTTTTTTTGTAGTATGGATATATGTAAGGTGGGCATTTAGCTAATTTCCCACACACTGTTCCCTTACTTTTCCTTTATTTTATGGGTTAATTAGTCAGGAAGGAGCTTGCTAGCTGCTTTTGTCTTTGATGCTTCCTGGGGAAAGCAATTTGGCTCTAGGGGAAGACAAAGAAAAGAGGGCATTCCAGAAAATCTATTGGACCCAGACTTCCAGATTCGGTAATGAATTAGATTTCATTAGAATCTTCGTTTTGGATGTGTTCAATGCCTTGACTGATTCCTTTTGTAACGTTTTTCATTTCAAAATGAATGAACCTTCTCACTATATATTTTGTATGAATTTGCTCATAGCACCTTTAGACTGACCCTTGAAATCTGTTTTTTCATAAGTTCAACCTCCACACAGTTGGGATGACTGGACACTCTGATATCTGGGCAGTCATATTCACTACTTGTATGCTGGCTGTCTAGCTATTCACTTCATCAGCAAACATTGTTCAAAAAACTAAGAAACTTTCTGTAAGGCTTTTCTCACCACACTGTTCAATAGCACACCCAAGCTATCAACATACTGTATTCCAGTTTACAGAATTATAATCATTGTGCCCAAGCATTTATGAATCTTTTATATATTTGTTTTTGGAATAGAAAAATTGCAATAATCCCTCCCCCAAAAGGGATAATGTCTATGACAAAAGGGTGACTCATATTTCTCCAGCTTGTGGTCTATGATGTTCTAAGGAAGATGATTTATGGTTTCAATGAAAAGTGGACTCAATCTTTAATAGCAAGCCTTAGCACAGATAATGGAAGAATATCAGGATTTGAGATTTTTCAAGACCATCCCAAAAGCAACTTTTCCTAGTTTAGGTGGGGATGATGTTGGGTCTCAAACACCTAACAGGGCACCCATTTGGTATCTGAGACCCAATACCAGTTACAAATTCTTGCAGCCAATTCCCAGACATTTTTTAATAAGATGATATTCCAATACTTCTCTGTCCTCCTGATTCTGTGCTATTATCATTTCACTTTATGAGTAATTAGGATAATTATTCTAAAAAACAGGAGAAGCCCACTCTCACCTTAAGGAGTACTTTCTGGATCTGGATAACTATCTTCCACTGACTAACCAGTAACTTTTTCCTTGGCCAAGAGTTAGAAACAGTGATCCTGCTTACCTACAGACTTTAAGAAAGCTGAATATCTAGATGCATTCCAGTCTCACTAGAAATCTGGGTACGGCACCAAAATAATCTTGTTTGCCCTGATTGCGGTCAGAGAGAAATGGGGAAGTGGTGCCACGTTGAACATCTTAGATTCCCTTAGCAGATTTTGCTTGTGTTGACTGTAATATTTTTTTATAATAGGAAATGAAAAATGTAAATGTATTACAATTTCTATAGTCTGTTCCTGTCAGCTGCTTATTAACAACTCACATTCTGATCTTCCATTCCATTTGAAATGGGAAATGTTGCACAAGTGTTGAATAGTTGCTTGGAAGTGAAGACAGCCTGAATCAAAAGAAATACACTTAACTAAAAATGAATGTTAGCAAGGCGGAGGTAAATGGTTATTCTTGGACCTGGGAGCTAGAAAAGTGACCTACTTCTCTTCCTGTGAAGACACAGATTATCACTTGAAGTTTTAGCAGAAGCGGTTAATGTTTTTCTCGATGATCAATCAGGGAGCACCAAAATTGGCCTCCTGCCTAAACCATGCTATATGTTGCTGGGTTTTCACAAAGTCAAATATTTTCAGAAACATGGGCACTGCTTGACTAACTGCCCCTGAAACACCAAGGTTAACTGCAAGGGGAGAAGGCCAAGAAATCATGAGATGGGGCTTATCAGGAGTTCATGCTAGAGGAAAACCAGCCCAACCCTAAGCCCCTTGTTTTTCATGGCTGTGCTTACCCTCTGGAATGATCTGCCCAACCAATGTCTTGATAGACAGCCTTGAGCATTTGGGTCAGGGTGATTACAGCTGACATCTGGAAGACTGCGATAAATTTAGTTTCTAAACACTGAATAATTGCTTGTAGTGGTTTTCTGTTATTGTTTATTTTGATTTTTTTAATTGACTGGTTTATTCAGAGGTGGGCTTTAAAAAATTCAGCAATGGGTTCTCTGCCTAGTTGCTGGGTGGCCATGGCAATGGTGGGCGTGGCCTACTCGGCCTCCTGCACCACAGTGGGGGGGCATTTTTGCCTTCCGCAAGCTCTGGAGGCTTTCCTCGAGCCTCTGGGAGGGCGAAAACTGCCTCCCTCAGGCTCTGGAGGCCAGAAATGGGTCTGTTTCCGTCCTTCCAGAACTTCCGAAGGGCCTGTTCCCTCTCCCCGAGTCTCTGTGCAGGCCCTGCACTTACTTCACATTCAAAACAGGCCATGTGGAGACTCCTGGGGGGGGGCAGGGTGGGAACTGTGGGGTGGGCAGGACTAGCCAGGGGTAGGATTTGGAGGTTCTCCGAACTGGTCATAACATTAGCTGGGGTTCTCACGAACCCAGACAAACCTGTAACAATCCACCCCTGGGTTTATCATATACCAACCAATACTGAGTGGGCACTAAATACGTAGCTACATAGAACTTTCAAGACTGAAGAAAATCAGCTCTGCTGCTTCACAGAGCAATATGGAGGCAAAGTGCTGCTGTCAACCTGCAGTCAAAATCCCATGGAAAGGGAAATGCAGAAACATCAGAGAAGGGGGGAAAATTCAGGACAGCTGTTATATTGTGACAGCTGCAGCAGAGTTATTTTCAAGAACCAGAGCTAGACATTTAATTGATTTATCTCTACTGCTCTATGTATTGCAGCGATCAGGCTACGTGTAATATGTGGAGACAAGATGATACATTTAATTCTGTTGATAATCTAGTCCGGTATTATCTACTTTAGCTTGTGGTGGATAGATTTTTTCAAAGTTATTTTAAGTCTTGCCAATTAACATTTTCCACTTGATGCCTTCCCATACTGAATAATATTGTCTATTGGCCAGGAGTCAGCCAACACAGCCATTAGCTGCTTTCCCCCTCCTCCTCCCCCATTCCGTATTAAAGATTTCTGGAAGTTCCAGGAAGATCAACTGTGAGTTCATTAATCAAGATTAAACCTGCCAAGTAAGAAAAGGTGCTAAATCCTTTCCTCCTTAGTTTAATCCCACTTAAAATTTTCCTAATGACAATATTAACACTAACAACCTCAGTTCCAATGGTATTAGTTCAATCTTCTTTTGGGCGCAAATAACAGCTTCAAATAGAAAGCAGCATGCATGGGTGGAAAGTTATAATAACTCCCTTTCATCTTCATATGCACAATCCTGATTGAAGCATTTTTATTCAAAACTTTAGGGTGAACAAATTTCAGAGTATTAAGGATTACAACAGGCTTCCTTCAATCATCAATAGTAGAGGAGGAAACTCGCAAGGAAGAACAGAACTTATTTTTCCCCACACAGTTTATAACTTTTGCAACATAAGTAGATGGGTATCAGACTGGAAAGCCTCCAAAGGAGAACTCCAAATTTCATCCACACAAACTCTCACCCCCCACACACATACTCAGAATCACTAACAAAATTGAGTAGCAAAATGATTTTGGAGTGGGGATAGTTTAAGAGTGATAATCAGACCAGTTTGTCTCTCAGAAGGTCCTATTTTCCTGTTTTCCCCTCTTTTTTGGAGCAACACAATATTTGCTATTAATAATTGCATAGTCTTATCAAATTTTGAAAACATGATCTTAAGGTATTAGGAGACTGCAAGTGGAATGCTAGGGTAGCCAGATGCAATTATCCACCCTGCTTTAAAGGATCACCTGTATAAACATATGCCTAGTATTTTTGTTTCACAACCCCTTGAGAAAACTATGACCAAGAAATGTCAGATTACCCCATAAACTTCTTAGTTTGTTCTGAATTAGTTGCCATAATAACCTTGTGGAGCTCCTGTGCACCATTCATATGCAGCAGACAAAAGGAACATGAGATGCAATCAAAGCAGCTGGAGGGAACAAGCTTGATTCATCTTTCGTGACAGTGAAAGTTCACCATTACTCCAGGATAAACCCAGAGCCATTTATTTTAATAACATTCTGCTTCTATCACTCTCTCATGCCCTCTGCACCTATTGGCTCCATAGAACATTGGAGTTTTAAAATATTCTTTATTGCATGTTTATGGGATTAAAACTGAATCATTACTAGCGAGAAAGGCTATTCAGTTCAGGTTAATGTAATAAGAAAAATAATGGTTCTTATGAAAAGAACCTCCTCTAAATTCAGTTAGACATGAGGATATATTGAAAAGGGCATATAAAATGACAGCCATAAACCCAGCATTAGGTACCAATTTTGGTTAAATGTTGAAGCTAATGCCTGGCAACGAGTGACTCAAATTAAGGTACCTGACAGAAGAGCAGAAAAACGGAATTAGATTGGATTAGAGTGACATAGTAGATATCATTGTTTAAGCGAGCAGACATTCAGTAATGAAACAAAATTATCTTTCCAACTTATGACTATGTTTATGATCAGCAGAAAGTCAAGGTTCACCTTATTAACCCTTCATAGCAGGTTCACTCTCAGGTATCACTTCCTGAACTTTGGGCTAAGATCAAGTTTAGTATCAAGGTGTCTGATTCATTGGACAAGAAGTCACTTCCGGTTTGCTTGGAGGGTCGTTTTAAGCACTCCGAAGGCTTCAGGGACCTTCAGGCTTTCCTGAAGCCTTCAGAGCAGTCAAAACGACCCCCTGAGCAAACCGGAAGTAATTTCCGAAACTTCTGGTTTGCTCGTAGGGCGGGTTTTTAATGCTCCGGAGGCTTCAGGGAAGCTCATGAAGCCTCCGGAGGGCCTCCGGGGGGCGGGGAGAGTTCTTTTCGCCCTCCCCAGGCTTCTATAAAGCCTCTGTCGCCTGGGAGAGCGAAAAATGCCTTTAAAAAAGGGTGAACTCAGCTGGCCAGTGCACACATGCACGCTGGTCAGCTGACAGAGCAGCACCTCGCATGCCACGACAAATGTCTCCACGTGCCACCTGTGGCACGTGTGCCATAGGTTCGCCATCACTGATATATACATTGTTACATAAAATTCTCAAACCAGGTAGTCCTTGACTTATGACCACAACTGAGCCCAAAATTTCCATTGCTAAGCAAGTCAGTTGTCAAGTGAGTTTTGCCCCATTTTATGACTTTTCTTACCACAGTTTTTAAGTGAATTACTACAGTTCTTAAGCTAGTCACATGCTAAGTGAATCTGGTTTCCCCATTGACTTCGGTTGTCAGAAGGTCGTAAAAGGTGATCACACTCTGGGACACTGCCTATACATGCCAGTTGTGATCACGTGCCTGTGGGAATGCTGCAACCGTCATAAATGTGAAAATGTGAACAATGGTCATAAGTCACTTTTTTCTATGCTGCTGTAACTTCAAATGGTCACTAAATGAATAGTTGTAAGTAGAGAACTAACTGTTTTCATATTGTATCCTGTAGTTACATACATATTTTTAATTGTAAATCATGTTGCAAAATTCCCAAAAATTCCAACTTTGTACATACTGTACATATTCTACATTTCTCCTTTGTATTTTACAGGTTTAAAATCCATATACTATTTAGATAAAGTGAGCTTAGCTGTTGGATTTTCAAGACAGGTTCCTACAATTATTTTAGAAACATGCATAACTGGTTTACCATTGCCTTTTTCCACATCATTTTTCATCTTTCCAGTATCCTGTAGCTTACAACTCTGGGATTCCCTCTCATCCTGGCCCTGCTTAGTTTTTGCACCATAGCCCAGTGAGTGAAGGACTGCTAAGGACTGCTGTGCTGCGCTATGTCAATCAAAGGTATTGGCATCACTATTATGGTGCCAACTCATAATCTTTTTTGGCTGAGGATAGGTGCACTCAGATAATGAGTGACATCTCTCCCCCAGAAATAGGCGGGATCAACCTAAAAGTGGATTTGCCTTAACGTAAGTGAAACATGCAATTAAAAGTTAAATTAATTAAAACGTAAATCAAAGTAATTAAGATTTTAACTCCGTACACACGAGTTAAAAACAGCCAGCTTTTCCTTCCAGCAGATAATGAATGTACAGCTGGATTGCAAGTTCTTAAGGGGCCCTGGGGGCAGCTTCTAAGGCTTTTAATGCTATTTGTGCATTTTTCCTATCACAGTCGCTCCAAGGATTAATCTCTAAAGAGGGCAGTTAAAAATAGAACAAGTAGTACACATTACTACAGGAGGATGGTTCCCACCTCCTCATTCCAAATAAATGGCTCCAAACATCTTGAATGACAGCTCTGGCACCAGAACCACTAGCCCAGCGGTATTAAACTCATGTCATCATAGTAGCATCATGTGACATATCAGGACTTTTTTTCTCTTCGTTAAAACGGGCGTGGGCGTGGGCAGCATGTGACACATCTGGCCCGGGGTCCAGGGGTTTGACAGCCCTGCACTAGTCTGTCTCAAGTCTTTAAGGAAGTGTTTCATCTGCAAAGGAACCATAGGCATAATTGCTAATTTGTTTATCATTTATTTATTAAATTTATATCCCATCCATCCAGTGGCGGATTAAGGCTCACTGGGCCCTAAGCACTGACAAACCTTGGTGCCCCCTCCTTTGTACATACTGTACAAATCTTCATTGGGTTTTTTTTTCTTTCTCAACTTTGTGGTTCCCCCCTTGGGTCTAGTGCCATAGGCACATGCTTAATCTGCTTAATGGTTAATACACCACTGTATCCATCTTACCATCCAAAATGACTCTGGGCAGCTTACAATGGCATAAAAGCATAAATATAAAAGCATTAAAATTAACAGCGAGTAAATAAAGCAGTGTTTCTCAACCTTGGTGACTTGAAGTCCTGTGGACTTCAACTCCCAGAATCCCCCAGCCAGAACAGCTGGCTGGGGAATTCTGGGAGTTGAAGTCCACAGGACTTCAAGTCACCAAGGTTGAGAAACACTGAAATAAAGATTAAAAACTAGGAGCCCGGACTGTAAGGGGGTTGGACTTTTGACTCTCATTTAACCAACCACCTCCAGTACACAGTGTCTGCCTTGTTACAGGTAATACTTGACTTATGAAGACAATTGGGATTGGAATCGCAATTGTTAAGCAAGATGGTTGTTAAGTGGGTCACACCCAATTTTATGACCTTTTTTGCCATGGTTGTCAAGTGAATCACTGCAGTTGTTAAATGAATCATGTGGTCATTAAGTAAATACATCTTCTCCCATTGACTTTGGTATGGCAGCCATTTTGCAGACGGGAATGGGAAGGACATTGAGGGCATTGGCTTCCTTTTGCTGAAAAAGAACAGCTTGTAATAAGCTGTCCAAAATCTAAAGTGCTAGTATTTGCATTATACAACAGTAGGCTATATACCTGGCAAATTAATAGATACATATTTATATCTTGGGGTGCGGTTCCATGCTTCCTTATCTTGGAGCACACATTTCTCTTATTGGGCAAGTGTGGCCCAACATAGTTCCCAAGCTGTCTAGACATTCTTCTATCCAAAGAGGGAGCATTTCTTTCCTGCAGTTTGCAAGGTTTTTCTTGCTAAGGTCATTTCTCAACTTCTTTGTGGTATTCCAATTTGCATTTGTACAAAGTTTAACCTCATGGAAATGATACTATTTGAATTTGTAAGAGCAATTGTAAGTTCTAAGATGCATTAAGAATGCTATTTTATGGTTAGAGGCAGATCTGGTTTCAGTGAATGCCAGAGCCCGGTTCTATCTCCTTAATTCTTGGATAAAATTTATTTATTTTTTCTTCTGTGGTTCTCCCTCTCTTGGTTCTCAGAGGCTGTTTTACAACATCCTGACTAACAAAAGCTAAAACTTCAACTCTTAGGCTTTCTTTGAAGAGATTCTGTCCATTAGGACCTGAAAATGCCAGAAGCCATATGTATCTGAGATATTGATTTACAATACAAGTTACGTCTAGTATTACAGTTGATGGATTCTTCTTAAATAGGTGTGGGCCATTATTTTATCTCTCTTCAATTCTAATGATTTAGAATAAGAGTTTAACTTAATCTAATTATACTACTATTGTATAGCATCTCTTTTAAGGCTGTTACATTAAATGTTGTATATCTCTGTATTTCTCTTTAAATAAGAAACTCTTATTATGATGCTAACATATTAATTGCCTATATAGAATGTATGCCTAGAATAAGATCTACACTGCTGCTGCTTCTCTCTCTCTCTCTCTCTCTCTCACACACACACACACACACACACACACACACACACCACAGTAAAATACAGGGTCAGCTTGCAATTACAGTCTTGGAATTTCCAGCATATTCAAGCTGCCATGTTGCATCCCAAAGAATATGTCTGTAACTATCTCACACCTTCAATATTATTCATTTTTCTCTTAAAGTTATATTTTTTCCTTATCAGTTATAAGCAATTCTGTCCATTATGATTTACTTTTAGTGTACAGGCTTGCTCATTTACTGAATATTCTCTGCAAATTGTACAGAACTTTGGAGCTCTTGCTATTGACTCATCTAAGTGTAAGAGACTAGTGACTTGCTATAACTTGTTAGCTATGAAATAATAAAATAATTATTTGAATCCTTTCTACCTGTCGGTGTTTCTTTCACTGAGTTTTCTGCCTGTAATGATTATATCTTAACACCCTGTGGCCTGAGTCCCCAACCCTCCTGGGCCACAAACCAGTACCAGTCTATGGCATGTTAGGAATGGGGATGCACAGCTAGAGGTGAGTGACAGGTGAGTAAGTGAAGCTTCGTCTGTACATGCAGCCTCTCCCCAGCACTAGCATCACTGCCTGAACTCCACCCTAGATTCTCATAGCGTGTGAACTCTACTGTAAAAGTGCACACACGCTCCTCCTCCCCAACTTCAGTGGAAAATTGACTTCCACAAACCAGTCCCTAGTGGTTGGCGATCACTGGTGTAGAAGATGATAGAAAATACCTGTTTTGAAAGCTTTGAAAGTAGATATAATCCTATGCATTATAGTAACTCTTATCCTGTGGGTTTTTTTTCTTACATTCTCAAGACTGTTAAATACAGAAATATGACTACCGTTCTTGCATGGTTTAATATCTATTAATATCAAGCTGCTCTTGAAGTAATTTAGAACTAGAGAGATATTGTCTGAACTTTTATAGAGAAGAAAACTCTGCTTAAGAGGCTATCTGCTCCATGGTCAGTTTGAAAGGACAGCAGTAATCTTGACCAACCTATCAGTAGCTGTGGCCTCAACCACGACTTTGTAGCATAATTAATATGGTCAGAGTATTTTCAGTAAATATATATTTAATGTGAATGGTAGTAGGTTTTTTATTGTGCATCTACTGTATACATGTAACAAAGGATGTGCAAATTTAATTTATAATTAAACTTGGTGAGATGCTATTGATGTAGTCCAGTGTTTCCCAAACTTGGCAACTTGAAGATGTCCGGACTTCAACTCCCAGAATTCCCCAGCCAGCAAATGAAATCCAGACATCTTCAAGTTGCCAAGTTTGGGAAACACTATATTAACAAGGAGTCTTTTAAAACTTTTAAAAGTTGATAAGAAAAAAGTCTTGTAAGCTCTTCAGAGAAATGAAACTAATTAGTAAGAGATTGCTGGCTGTCTGTTCCTTTGATCTTTTTTATCATTGTTCTTTGCCGGATAGTTAGGAATGTGGCACAATCGCCATTTTAGGAGCTTATTTTTTTAGAAAAAAATCCCCATGCACGAAGGAAGCTCTTGTAAAAAGAAGCTAGGATATTTTTATTTTTTTTAAAGGCAGATAAGGTTCTCAGGTACGGACTCTGCTTGTATTAATCTCAAATAAATATATCAAAAGTTGTCCTAAGTGGGGGGATCCTTACTTTGCACCGTAATAAATACAGCCGGGGTTTCTGGCATGGAGATGTGATTCAGCCTTTGGTTGGCCCCCCCTTCCATTTGCAGCAAAAAAAAAAAGCTGCAAACTTCAAAGAAAAGCTCTTACCAGCTGGATCTCTCTCTCACTCTTCTTTGCCTGAAGAATGAGGTATCTACCAGGTATTTAGGCAGATAACGCCACCAGAAACCTGGGGGCAGCTCGTTAAGCTGCCGCCATCAGCAAGGTCCCGCCCCGGAAGTCCAAACAGAGATGAATATGCTGAACTGTTTCGTTACAATGCTAATCTTTTGAAACCTGCTTTGTTACAATGCTCTTTTCTGAAACCTTTTGAAAAACCTCTAAGAACAAATAAAGGGGGGACTTAATACTTTCTTTCCTCGTAAGCTACACAGCGGGCCAGTAGAGTTTGAATAATTGTTGAATAATTTTTTGAAGAAAAGATATAATGGCATCAAAATTAAATCTGGGGAGACCTCTTCTTAGGAGTACATCTCACACACTTGGCACAAAGTCGCAGCTTCCACCCTCTATGCCCCTACTGGAGATCTGCTAACGAAAGAACTTTTTTTTTGAAACTTTCAGAGAATTCAGAGAGGAGATAAAGAAACTTAAAGCAGACTTATATGATAAGCTTGATATTAAGATTGCCAAAACAAATGATGATATGCTGGGACTTGTAACTGTATTGACAGAATATGTTTCTGGAATGGAAGATAAGCTAGAGGTTCTTGAAGAAGCCAACACTAACTTGACTTCCAAAACTGAAGTGGTGCAACAAAGAGTTGAAAACGCTTAAAAACAAATTGTTATGATACAGTACATACAGATGGAGCTTGCATTAAGAGTCAGGGGGCTGCACGAAGACAAACAGGAGAACTTGAAGCAGATTTTTTCAGAGGCTTTTAACCGTCTGGTGGAAAGACCGGGGTCCAACTTTGACTGGCAGATTGAAAAAATTTATCGCGCTAACTCTTGGGTGGCAAAACAGAAGCAACTCCCCCGAGATGTAATTATATACTTTGCTACAAGAGAGTTCAGAAACATGATACTACAAGAGTCTTATAATACCAGGCTTCAAATTGGCGGACAGGACTTGATTGTCTTGAAAGAAATACCACCCCAAATGCTAAGAGCCAGGAGAGATTATGCTTTTCTAGTGGAAGAACTCAGAAACCGTCAGATACAGTATAGATGGGATGTGCCATTTAGTATTATAATTACATTTGATAAGCAAAAATATCGTCTCAACTCTGTATGGGAAGTCCGAGATTTCTATCACAAGATCCTGAAGGTGGGACACCCTGAATCATCTGGATCTGGAGAAAGACCATGAGAAGGACAAGATAAACAGCAAATCACACAACTACCAGACAAAAAGCACCATTTCCTCCTTCCGGAAGGGCAAAGGGTCAGGGAACAAAGATCTAGCTGTATGACTACCAGACGAATGGGAAAACAAGGTACATTGCAACAACCTCAATAACCACAGGCCATTGACCAAGGAGTTGTGGTCTGAACTCTTTACAGAAGAGAAAGAAAATATTTCACTATCTCAAACAGTTCAAGAACGATATAATTTGCCTGCAAGAAATTGATATCAAATCAACTGATCAAAAATATTTGTTCAACCCCGAACTTGGTCAATATTTTGTGACCTCTGCTACGGAAAAGAAAAATGGTATAGTTGTATACTTAAGAAAAGACATTAGGGCTGAATTAATTGAAGCAGATCCCTTTGGAAGATATATCGCATTAGACCTAATTCTAGAAGGGAAAAAGACTTGATGGATGACTTCCAATTGAGAAATGTTTGGCGAGAAAGAAACGCAGAGGCATATGACTTCACCCTTTTTTCTGATGGACATCAATCCCTTTCAAGGATTGATTTTATACAAATCACTAATGATTTATTTTCTAGGGTGAAGAAGACAAAGATTGCGGCGAGGGTCCTTTCGGATCATAACCCAGTCTGGATGGAATTGGGAAGGGTAGTGCAGGCAAGAAGGTCTTGGAGGTCGAATGAGAGTTTATTTAGATATGAAAAGTATATTAATGATTGTAAAAAATTGCTATCTGAATACTTTGTTCTGAATACGAATAAGGGTACATTCACGGAATTTGTAGGGGATGCAAGTAAAGCGTATATGAGAGGAGTACTGATGAATATAAACAAAATACATAGACATAAACAAGGGCAAAAGCGAAAAGAATTGGAAGAAGAAATTAAAAGAAAAATTTGAAATGTATCCAAATTGTGTTATAGAGGGAAGGAGGTGTTTCAACAGGAGGAGATTTAAAAGGCATTCCGGGAATTTTTTTTTACAGAATTGTACAAAGGGGACAAAATTAGGGTTTAGATATAGACAGATACTTAGATAAAGAGATAATACCCCTGGTTAGAGAAGAGTACAGGCAAAAGTTGAACCAACAAATAACCTCTGGGGAAATCCTGCAGGTAATCAAACAACTAAGATTAGGAATAATGTAAACTGCTTAAAGTTTGTGTAACGGCAAGAAACTGAGTTCAACACAGAGACTTTACTGACTTTTTTTTCTTTTTTCTTTTTTTTTTAATTTCCTTGGTTTTAATATATTTTAGACTGTGTTTGATAAAAAGCTATACCATGTACAGGCTCTGGGAAGTCGGGGGAAGGGAAGGGAGGTGGGGTCCTAGGGGGGAGGGGGGAGGGGGGAAATATAGTATGTGCTAGATTTTAAAGTAACATGATTGCACTTGTATACTGTTGCTTTTTTAATTCTAGTGTAAAAATAGGAAGCTGAATATATTGATAGATAGTAGAAATACACCGAAGGGAGGAGCAGAAGGAAAGAAGAAAGAGGGGGAGAGAAGGTGGGAGAGAGGATCAGAGGGAGGGCGAGATGGAAGGGAGGGAGTGTATTGGGAGAGAGGAGTGATAGAGGGGGAGGGGAAGTAGGGTAGAGGGGAATGTTGTAGGGGAGAAAGGAAAGTTGGAGGGGGGTGAAAGAAAGGGTGTATGGAGGGTTGAAGTGGTATATTGGGTTTGTATTTTGGGGAGTATTGTTGACAAGGATGGCTGTGTTTATTGCTCAATGTTATATGGCCCAGGTTATGCACAGTATATATGTGACTGTATGAAATGAAAATGAAAATAAAACATATTTACAATGAAGTTTGGGAAACACTGATGTAGTCCATAGTGGTCTGATCTAAAAAGTCTAAAAAGTGACATGAGAAACAAGCAGACTGTATGGATATTTTAACCCTACATAAATTTTCTAGAACTAATAATATTTCCATCTGATCTTAATACAAACTGAATTTCCAATCTAATTTTAATTAGAAAAAAAGAAATCAGAAATTTGCTAAATTCAAAAAAAGAGTTCTCCAGAAATTTGCTGATTTAATAAATCTAACTCTAAAAGCAGATTGCAAAATAGAGATGTATCCATTAATTGCTAATCACAGAAATAAAGAGCTGCAAGGAATCTTCAAAGTCACCTAATCTAACTCCCGGCATGATCTATTGGATCATCTTTAACATGATTACCCAGCCTTCATTTGAAGACCATCTGTGAAAAGAATACATAGGGCAGCCTATTTTATTGGCTGACAGCTCATTCTTCCTGGTATCTGTTGGGACATACTTGTTGAAGTTTTAACCCAGTGGTTAAAAGTGTGATGTCCAGAATCAGATACTAGATGTATGCAATTACTAAGTAAAAGATAGTCACCTTTAATTTCCTAAGCATTTCTTAAGAGGAAACAGAAAGTACATCAATTGAAATTTCTTTAAGACCATCACAGTAGATAGATTATACGATAATTATAATACCTCCAAGAGTAGGAAGCGACTATGGCTGATAAGCTGTAAGAGAATCTAGATGTCAGGCCTGCAGTCATATTCCTTTTACTATCTTTGGCTTGCCACACTCTCTTATTTTTCTATGCTGTTTCATTAGTGGAGTAATTGGGAGGGGGAATAGTAAGAAGTAGAATGTGTTGTTATCAAAATAAAACATTCCTTTCTAGAAGCCCAAAGTCATCTCTGCACCTGACTGGAACTAGATGGGTGGAAATGTCAGCATGGCAGTGGAAGATTGGACCATGTGATGGACTTCTGGGTGTGGGAGTAAGATCATGAACTTTCAACTGGGTGGAAAATCCAGGAAGCTTTCAGATTCGGGTTTTCCACAGATGTACCAACATGTCTCTCTTATTAAATTGGAACTTTGAGGAAAACTCTGCCTTGGACTCTGATTTAATTCTGGATGATATTTGGAACCCTGACACTAGAAATGACAAGATATACTGTACATTCCTTGAAATGTGCCCTAAGAAATAGGCGAATTTTGTTATGTTAATTCTTTTTAAAAAAAACAAATGTTAGTAAGAAAAATATTTTAAAGATAATATTACTAACAATAGTCTAACAAACAAAATGGATTTTCAGAAATTCAGTTAAGAAGATGGCTGGACTCTAACATAAGAAAAGCATGGGGGTATTCATGGAGATTTTCTGTCATTCCATTCATGGTTGTCTCAAAGGTGCTTTTTCAAAAGGCAACTGGCCTATGTTTTTTCCTTGAGAAAGACATTTCCGTTCAGAACTGAAGAAGCTTCTTGGATGAGAATTGAAACATCTTCCTGAAGGAAAAAACATAGTCCAGTTGCTTTTTGAAAAAGCACCTTTGAAAAAAAGCATGGAAAAATAATTGGAAGAAGAGATGGCAAGAGCAAATAAGTAAAAGTAAGTCTTTGCTCAAGTTTCCACTTCAGACACCATTGGATAGATGCCAATACTTAAGACTATGTTTAGGAAAACGTGTCTGGCCAGAGGTAAACAGAAATGTGAGAAATAACATTGTGGGAATAACCAACCTATTGCAACTAAAAGCCAATGAATTTTAATAGCATTAGCACAAATGTGGTTTACTGATTTCATATTAAAGCTTGACATTGCATTAAAATATATTACCAGTACTTTCCAGAAAATTGAACATATATAACAATAACTTTTTCAAATGGTTTTAGAAGTCATTTAGAAAATTAGAGAATTATTAGCCTATCATCTCCTCTGTATAAATTGGCGGCAAGTTATATCAAAGCTAGAGTTACCAGCCATTCAGAAGAGTCTTTCTCAAACTTGGCAATTTTAAGATATATGGATGTCAGGTCCCAGAATTCCCCAGCCAACCTGTTTGAGAAACACTGTACTAGAAGAACCAATGTAGAGGGAGAATCAACATGGCTTCTGTAAAAAAAAAGTTTTTAGCATTTTAGAATTCTTTGAAATATATAGATGTTTGGTAGTGAATAGATACAAATATCTTTGCACAAAGTCTCCAAACTTTCAAAAGTTTTGAGTAAATTTAAGTAATAGTCCATCTCTGTATTGGAAACCAATTAAATAACAGGACATAGAGGTAAAACTAAAGAGACCATTTTGACAATTTAAGCCAGTGGGTCCCAACCTTCCTAATGCCGCGACCCTTTAATACAGTTCCTCATGTTGTGGTGACCCCCAACCATAAAATTATTTTATGTTTTCTGTATTTTTTTGAAAATATGTGTTTTCCGATGGTCTTAGATGACCCCTGTGAAAGGGTCACTCGACCCCCAAAGAGGTGCCGACCCACAGGTTGAGAACCACTGATCTAAGCAAATAACCAGTAGGATCCACTAACAATTGGAAGCACCTTGCCCATTGGAGTCGGAGCTGAACATGGGAATAGCCAGTAGCAGACAATGACAAATTATTCTGAAATGGAAAAAGCCACATTACTTAAGAACAGTTACAAAATGTCCTCATTAAACAGTATGCTTGGGCAACATTAGAACAGTCCCATTTACTTTAAATATATGCAGCAAAAGGTTTAATTTCCAAACTAGGAGAATGACTTCAAAAAAGGCTTTCCTATTTTTGCAAGCATCTCTCAGTGAATTGAAGGAAAAGGAAGGCCACCCAGCACTGTAGATGCAACATCACCTTAATTTATGCAACAAAGCTTTAGATAGTTTATTATGCAAAAGAACGAACTTGAAAGCAATTTCTATGTAAGAACGGCTTTGATCTTTTTGCAAAGGGAAATACTTTTATTTGTTTAGTTTCAGTTTTGTTATATTTAAGTATTGTCTGCCTTTGGCACCATAAATGGACACATAAAGACACCAGTAATGTACTGTATATGAAGTAGGACCTCCGCCCCATTCATTCACTTTGGCAGAACTGTGAGTGGAAGCTGTAGAGTATAAATAGCAAGACTAAATGACATTCATCCAATTAAACATAAAACGCCCATACATACAAACATAGATTGAGAAATTCCTCTGCACAGTCTTTGCACTATTCTCAAATCAGTTTTGCATCCTTTTGTTCCTACCCCATCATCCCCTTTTGGTAGCTGAACCAATTTAATTTCCAGATCAGCTGTGATTATCCTTGAAACAAGAATCCTTGTTTCTGGATACACTGCAGCTCTGGAATTTGTACATATAGACATCCTAACAGCTTTCTTGCAAACTAGAAAAGACCATATCTATGCAGAAAATCAGTTATTACCCAGAATGTAATAATCTATAGGTTTGTGTCAACTCAAAGGTTCATTTGTAAGTCTCTTTCGCCCACAGGTTTTGTGTGAATCATTTTTTGGCTCCTTTCTTCCCAGAAATGGAATGTACTCAAAGAGCCATTTTATCTGAAATGCTTTGTTCTCCCTCAGACATGCATAGCCATCAGATTATCCCTCTCAGGTTAAAACAGATGATGCAAAGTGCAGAAGAAGTAAGAAATGGTAATCCAAAGAAATTAAGACATGACATAAAACAATGAAATATATCTAAATCTAGTTTATCCTATCAGAACTCACTATACTTCTCTGCATTTTTCTATCACTGCAAAACATTTTTCATTTCATCATGCCCACCAGGTTGCCTTTTGTTCCTTATATTTCTCCTTTTTCTCATCTCAAATATCTAGCTTGGCATTGTCTGCATACACACCCAAAGTAAGTCTTCTGACATCACTACTTACATTATCTTTATATATTTATCCATAAACATCTAAGGGGACATTACACATCCTTGTCTGACTCCCTGCTAAATGTTAAACCAATTGGGTAAGCCTTCTCTTTATGTTCATGTAAGCTTTATTTAACCCCATTGGGATAAAAATACAAGCAAACTTCAACTCCATATTCTTCCAATACATTCAAGCCTGTTTGCTTTACCATATAATTTATCTTAATCAACGAACGTACAATTAACTTTCCCATTTCCAATTACCTGCTAAACAGCAACAATCTGATCAGCACACCAGCTGCCAGCATAAAACCACACTATGCTTCCAAAATGTTGCTTATTGTCAGGCCCAGTTATTACACATTTATTTACTTATTTACATTCACATCTATGTACAGTTCTATCCTGCCACTATCAAACTCAATCCTTGAACTAATGTATCCTTTCTTGTACTCTGTTATTCAGAAACTTTGACCAAAACTTTCCTAGGCATATGTGAGCAAACTAGTTTTTGAACTTGTTCTTGCCATCTTTCCTTTTATACAGGAGGCGTATAACAGCATTCTTCTGATTATCCAATACAGATGAAGTCTTCATGCATATGTTGAATAGTAATAAAGGCTCTTTATTAGTAAATTGCATATTTATTTGAATATGCCTTTAGATACACTATCTACACTAGGATTCTTATCATTTTTGAGCATTTTCATAGCACTTGTGACTTCTATCATTTCTTTCTGCACTTTTAAAGCAATCTTTGAGATATCACTATTATACCCATAAAAATCTATAAAATACGGTTGCCAACATTCCTTCACTCAAATCGCATCTCATATAATAAACACGTCTCATATAATAACTTATTATTTACATCCATTCTGCCAAAACCCCTTATTTGGCTCTAGTCCTCCACTTTCAAATAATTTTGTTTCCATCCAGATTACTCTGAATTTTGTCTGCTTCTTTTAATCTTAACTGTTTCTTGCTCCCTCTGACTAGTCTTCTTGCAACTATCTCTATATCTTTCATCCTCATTGTTTCAAGCGACCATTTTTAAATGCTTTTTTTCCTCATACAGAGTCCCTTTCATTTCCTCAGTCCATTAAGTTTTGTTTCTTATTAATGTAACTCCAAAGAGGTTGTGCTGGATACAACTTCTGTATCAAGTTTGCTTGCTGTCCCTTTCCCTGTCCTAACATCAGTCACATTGCAATATAATAAAAAATAAACCTGCAGAAACCTTGGAGAACAAATAGAAGCATTCCTACAGTAGTCTTCCAAGCTTGTAGATTTCAACTCTTATAATGAAAATTAAGTTTCACCCAAATAATGGCAACAGACAGGTAAGGCAATATCAACTAGGGGAGCACTGTATAAACAATCAAGGCAGAGACCTCTGCCATTGTGATACAAAGAACAATGTTGTACTTTCATTTCTGTCAATCTGTCCACAGTGCTATCGAGATTAAGTTTTCTATCCCAAAGGTGCTTTTCAAAAGGCAACTGGACTTTGGTTTTTCCTTGAAGACATTTCACTTCTCATATCTAAGAAGCTTCTGCAGTTCTAATCTGATCTTCACTCAGAACTGAAGAAGCTTCTTGGATGAGAAGCAAAACGTTTTCAAGAAAAAAACCCAAAGAAAGTCAAGTTGCCTTTGAAAAGCACTTTTTGGACAACCATGACCTGGATGGATTTGGATTTGGATTTGGATTTTACTTTATTTATATGCCGCCCTTTTCCCTGAGGGGACTCAGGGCGGCTCACAATCCAGGGGGAGGGAAGTACAAGACAAAGTACACACATGAAGACAATACATCGTTAAAAAACGCAACAGTCATACTATTCGGGTGGGGTTGAAGTCTTCAGCCCCAGGCTTGTCGGGACAGCCAGGTTTTAAGCGCTATGCGGAAGGTCTGGAGGGTGGTGAGGGTACGAATCTCCACGGGGAGTTCGTTCCATAGGGTCGGAGCTGCCACCGAGAAGGCTCTCCTCCGGGTAGTTGCCAGTCGACATTGACCGGCTGATGGAATTCGGAGGAGGCCTAATCTATGGGATCTTATTGGCCTAGTGGAGGTAATTGGCAGTAGGCGGTCTCTCAAGTACCCAGATCCAATACCATGAAGGGCTTTGTAGGTGACAACAAGCACCTTGAAGCGCACCCGGAGATCAACAGGCAGCCAGTGCAGCTCGCGGAGGATAGGTGTTAAGTGGGTGAAATGAGGTGCACCCACGATCGCTCGCGCGGCTGCATTCTGGACCAGCTGAAGTCGCTGAATACTCTTCAAGGGCAGCCCCATGTAGAGCACTATGACTAAGAGTCTGCCTAGACATTGCATTTTCTAGGACTTTCATTTTTAGTACTCAGCGTATAGGTAGTCCTCGACTTACAGCTATTTGTTTAGTGACTGTTCAAAATTACAATGGCACTGAAAATGTGACTTATCAACATTTTTCACACCACCATTGTAGCATCCTTATGGTTACGTGATAAAAATTCAGGGGCTTGGCAACCACCTCATATTTATGACAATTGCAGTGTGATCATCTTTTGCCACCTTCTGACAAGCAAAGTCAATGGGGAAGCCAGATTCACTTTGTAACCATGTTATTAACTTAATAACTGCAGTATTCACTTAACAACTAAGACAATCGAGGTCATAAAATGGGGCAAAACTCACTTAACAACTGTCTCACTTAGCAACAGAAATGTTGGATTCAACTGTGGTCGTAAGTCAAGGACTAGCTGTTAGCAAGTTCAGGGAGCCATTCTTGAGAGACTATGATTCTCTAGCAATAGCTGATAAGCTTCACTTTTCACACCCTTGCAACTGTAGGTGAAATAGTTTCACAAAGGAGCAGTATTTTGGTAAAGATGCCCAAACTTCCTGAAATGGCAGAATCAACCTACCTGTTTAGAGAAAAGACAATATCTACATTCACTGAGGACTGGAAACCTTTATGGAATATTTGCATAAAGGAGGGAGAAAAATGAGCTTGTAATTTACAATTTTACATAGAAAGAAGAATAAGTAATTGTCCTTATAAACTTGAATATGCAAATGGTCATGATCAGCTGCATTGACTGGAAAGCACAAATCATTTTCACAAGGATGTTACTTTCTAGGTCCAGCTGGCAGTTTTACTGCAGGCCAATTTCACATTAACTCCTCTTTCCATTCCATTAATTGCACCACCAACTTTTAGTTTTCCTGACTGCCTATAACCTGAATATCCACAGTGGCTTCTTTCAACCACCCTAGCAATAACAATGTAATTATAAACCACTTTTATTTCCATTTTATTGGATTGGGCATGGCATGCCAGCAAAAGCTTCAGCTTCATTGCCACCTTCTTTCTATACTACCAAAAGTTTGAATTATTTTTTAGTTTTTTTCAAGTATGACATATTTTAGCCATTTCATAATGTTTTAGACTCTATTCCTTCTTCCTTTTGGATTTGTGAGCACCACTCAGATTATTGAGACAGGATACGATAGAGTACATAA
Source organism: Thamnophis sirtalis (assembly GCF_051295495.1). Taxonomy (NCBI): domain Eukaryota; kingdom Metazoa; phylum Chordata; class Lepidosauria; order Squamata; family Natricidae; genus Thamnophis; species Thamnophis sirtalis. The sequence continues at coordinate 62,531,216 of NW_028261387.1, forward strand.
CCTAAGTGGAATAAGATTAACAATATTCCTGCCAATATGTCAAGATCAGAAACTGGGACATAGTTATGCAATGTAACATTCATTTATTTATTTTGCAAACTAGCTGACTTGAGAAAAGCCATTGCATCAATAGAGATGTTTGCTTTTCTTCCTCACTGGTCAGGCCTTCATTTTTATTAATATTTATTGAATTTATGGTCAAAGACCAAAAGAAAACACACAGCTCTGATTTAAAACAATAAACAAAAATGATGAATTAATGCATGACACAAAGGGAGATGGTGCAACTTTAAAAATTATTGATATTTTAGGCTTGGGTAACCTAACGTACTGCAAACCATTTCTAATTTCCTTGCCTCCCTCTTCTTCCTGCCTTTCCTTATTTATATGGAGAGATTGAGAAGAAATATATCCTTATTTGCAGACACATTGGTTGAATTCACCCAAGAAATATAACCAGAGCACAGAGATATTCAAATGCCAAGCCTGTACATACAAGCCACTTTGAAGAATAGCGGCAGTGATGGATCAAGGTGTTATCTCAGGGGCAGAAGCCCCCCTCTCATCAGTTTTTATGAATGCTGAGGAACTCTGGGAGTTGAAGTCCACAATTCTTAAAGTTGCCAAGGTTGGAGACCCCTGTGCTAGATGACAGCAATGAGTTAAGAGACTTCTGCCTTGGTTGCTACTAGCGATTGTTACAATTTCTGCAACTTGTAACTCTAACCAATGCACAATGAAATTAGCTACTCTGCTCATTCAATCTTGCTTCTATCTGCAACTCAGTCCCCATCCATCATGCCACCCTAGACAAATGCTTATGGATGCATGCACACAGCCCTCTTGCCACGATGCAAAGATGCCTCACTTATCATTTCACCCTGCCATGTCCTTACTGTGTAGCCGCCGTGTCATTGCCAGCCTACTATTGACGCAGACTGAAGCCACAGTGTTCTGGCATGAAAATGTTTTTCCAACTCTTGCAGCAGAAGACCTCCTATCTAGATAATCCACAGTGCATTGAAGTCAGCAATCTCTTCGGCTCCAACTAACTCAGCAGGACTGCTGTGGGACCGCCCCTTATCATCATGAAACTTGCCAACTATTTTGTTCATGGAAGTAGAGTGGAACTGAGGGATTGGAAGTCTAATTTCTTCTAAGGCCAAATTCAGGACAGTATTCCACTGGGAAGCAAAAACCTCCTATATCTTTTTGGGAGGTATGAAGCCTGTGTTTTCTCAGTTTGCAAGCTATTTTAAATCAAAGGGAACTGTCGTCCTTTCAAAATAAGTTACACAACTATGCCTCCTTTGGATTATGATTTGATAATGTTCCTTCTTTATTAAACATTATTGTTTTCACTCCTCCAACTCTCTCTTGCTTGGAACAATTTCCTCTCTCTTAGCTTTACCTGTTACTGAGACATCTTAAAGCTGTTCTATTCTATAACTCATTTTAAATTAAAAGTTACTGGAAGGATTTGAGGAAAGATGTGATGATAATGTATGTTGTTGATCTTTTTATCTTTCTTTAACACAATGTGTGTATCTTTCTTCAACACAATGTGTGTGCTGATCTTTTTATCTTTCTTTTTTGAGATGGTTATTATTATTATTTATTCAAATTTCTGGGCTGCCAGATTCCAAATGATTGTGGGTAGTAAGACATGTAAAGAAATACAAAATCAATAATAAAACCCAACAGATAGCATAACCTGCAGAGACCATAGACAAAAACTGACAGAAAGGCCCACCCAATCATTCTAGAAGGCTGAACTGCAAGTTCATGTGGTATATTTGCTGTCAATTTTTCATTTTAGTCTTTTAATTAATGCTGTGTTGTTGTTTTTTGCTTCAAAGATCAACCTGTGTATGTGTGTGCGTAGGAATTATTCTCAGACTGATGTTTTGGAAACACAGATATATTTGCTGCCAAAATATCTAAAAAATTAAAATGGATCAAGCTGCAATTCTCTTGTTTGACAGTTATAAGCTTGCTTGAATTCAATTATCTTATAATCAGGGTTTAATTAGAGCCCCCAGATATTGACTGTAAAATCTAGACATTAGGAAAATATATTTTTGGCTGCCATCAAGTAGAATTCTGGATTTTAGTAATTTGCTTAATGACCATAGAAGAAAAGGTTGTATAATCATGCTTAACTTGACAACAACTGCATCGCTTAGCAATGGAAATTCCAGCCCCAATTGTGGTTGTAAATTGTACATTGAGGACCATCTGTATGTATGATCATGTGAAGAAAGGGGGTGGGGGAATTACCATCCTTTACCCTAACTCTTCCAATTCTTCAGATTCAATGATAATACGTATATTCAATATTTGCATAAGCAGACTGACTTCTGACAATTAATGAAATTGCCATGAGCAAAAGCACAAATCAAGGCAGCTGTAGAGAAACAGAAGCGTTAGACAGGGGCTTTGGAAAAGTGAGACAGAGGGTGAGAGAGTTTAGTGGCTGTTGTCCTTCTGTGCATTTATCAATCACATAAATTGTTTACATCTGACAAGGCTCAGACCAATAACACTTAGTTATACTCAAAATCTTCCACCATCACTACATCGTTATGACTCCCACTGCATAACACTTTCAGCTTCCATCAGCTTCTCAAAGATATGCAAATTGACAACAGCAGGAAACCTATGATCAGGTAGCAATACTGTATTTTCATTAGGGCCAACCAATGTACCTGGTGATGGAGAGGATTTCAAATAAAGATGTTGCAAAAAGGGGTGATGGGTAAGAAAGGAGAAATTCAGGGGAAGTTTGTGGTTGAAAGCATGAGATCTCCCTAGTCAGAGGCCTAGAAGGATCTTAAATGGATTGTGTTCTGCTATAAGGCTGCAAAAACAGACTTCACAATTGTGTGTACCTTGCAAAAACCCTTACATTCTGCCCTTAGAAAACTCTCCAAAAGTTGCCACTAAATTGCAGCTTTTAGTTTGAAAAAGGGGGGGGGATATCCAACAATCATGCTAAATGTATTTAATATAAAGATAATAGAATACATGATAATACATAAAACCACATTTAATTCTTGTGATGCTTATTTCTTTATTCTTATACTTATTGACATACTGCACCCCTCAAACACCCTCAAATGGCCATCTCCCAAGTTATGCATTTCTGTTTATTAAACTAAAATGGGTAATTCCCATCTTTTAGAAAATTTTAAAACTCAGACAGAACAGCTTCTTATAGAAAACCAAGCCTGGCTGTCCTTCTTTTGATCTATGCAGTCAACCAGTTAGCCCATTAATTCAGCAGACATTTGGGTCCATAGTTCTGGATGCCTGTATTACTTATTCTAGGCACAGCAGTGGCCGTATCTTTGGATCACCAGGGAAATTTACATTCCTGGCTGTATATGAACACCCACATCTGTGCAGTTATTTCAATGGCAAAGCAAAGTGTCATTCTGCCTCCTATGAACAAGCATCTTCCTAAATGCATTGTAACAGAAATATCAGAATCCCCAATCAGTTAAAAGCAAAATTCTTCCTTTTAAAAGATATCTGCAATGTGGGATGCCTCATGGCTTGAGTTTCTCTTTTCCTCTTTAATATCAATATGAAAACACTGGGGGAGATCATTTCACAAGTATGGGATGAAGAATCATCAGCTGTACTTCTCTACCCCAGGCTGGGCAAGTGTTGCTATTGTCAGGCTGACCAAGTGCTGGAAGTCATGAATGTCTACATGGGAAAAATAAACTATGACAAACTATATGATTCAACTTGGGAGTTTTCCCCCCCTCTCCTCTTCTTGAGTCCAGCAATATGTCATCTTTGACTCAGGGCAAGGTTGCACTTCTTCAGACAGAACTGGTGCACAATGTGGGGTCCTCCTGAAATCACAGCTACATAAGCATGTGGCAGCCATGGTTAGGGAGTCCTTTGCAAGGATTTGTCTTGCACATCAATTGATTCCCATTTGATTATTGCAATTCACTCTATATAAGGTTGCTCTTGAAGACCACCTGGAAGTTATAATTGGTCCAGAATGCAGCAGCACAGTGTTGGGAGACCCTGGGCTTGCCTATAGTATGGGTCTCAAACTCGTGTCGTCACGGAGTCGTCAGATGATGTATTGTGACTTTTTTCCCCTTCACCAAACTGGATGTGGCAAGCACATGACGCATTCGAGCTGTGGGCGGTGAGTTTGACACCCCTGGCCTATAGCATGCTGGCTAGGAATTCTGGGAGTTGAAGTCCACAAGTCTTAAAGTTGCCAAGATTGGAGACCCCTGGTCTATAGTACACCTATATTCCATGAGCTGCACTGGCTCCCAGTTTTCTTCTAGGTACAACTCAAGGTGTTTGTCTATAGAGATTCTCATTCATCCAGGTCATGGTTGTCCCAAATGTGCTTTTTCAAAAGGCAACTTGGACTTTCCAGTTGCCTTTCCTTCAAGGAAAATTGAAGTCCGGTTACCTTTCGAAAAAGCATCTTTGGTACAATTCAAGCATTTAGTCATTACCTTTAAAGCCCTACATGACATAAGAACCAGGTTATTTATAAGACTGCCTCTCCCTGAGGACCTTTATCCATCAAACCAGAGTGGAAAGACCCCTTCCCTTAAATATTACCATCTTGTGCTGCCACAAAGGGGTGCTTCTACATTGCAGCCCCTGCTTTATGGAACACGCTCCCCCTGAAATCTGACCAACCCCTTCCGATCTACCCTTCTGGAAAGCACCTGAAACCTGGCAGTACCAAGTTTTCCTGTTTTAATTTTTATTGCTATTGATTTTATATAGTTTTATAGTGTTTTCTTGACTGTAATCTGCCACAGTTATTTTAAGACAGATAGCTGAATAAATGTTACAAACAAATATCTTTAGATTTTTAAAAAAGAGGCAGAAGGAAATACTTGAAAGAATATCTTGGAAACATGCCTATTTTTTATGGGCGGGGTGGTGGTTCACTAGAATTTCAGAAGTTCCTATTTTTTATGGGTGGGGTGGTGGTTCGCTAGAATTTCAGAAGTTACAAGTTAAAGCTTTGCCAGATTTAATTATGACAAGTTGACTGTTTTTCAACTTGTGACACACACACACACACACACACACACACACACACACACACACACACATATATATATATATATATATATATATATATATATATATATATATATATATATATATTCTTTGATTTTTGAAAGCAGTGCCTTCTTTTCTTTTTCCTACAATAAGAAAGTAGGGTTTCAATTTATCTCTCTTTGCTTTTAACCAGGCAAAGCTTCCTATACCGAGGGACAGAGTGAAATCCATCTGTCTTATCTCATACTCATCCATCTCTCTCATTTTAAAATTTTAGCAGTAGGAAATAAATTTTACTCACTCTCCAGAAACTACTAAATATAATTATAGGCTATGATGAAGGTTTGCTCTTGGCTTATCTCTCTCCTATCTCATAATTAAGCTGTAAAGCTGCCTAGCATTTTTCTTGACTCTCTAAAGGACTCTGGAAAGAGTGCAGAGAAGAGCAACAAAGATGATTAGGGGACTGGAGGCCAAAACATAGGAAGAATGGTTGCAGGAACTAGTGTATCTAGTGTTCCAATCTCAGGGGCTGCCACAAAGAAGAGGGAGTCAAGCTATTCTCCAAAGCACCTGAGGGCAGGACAAGAAGCAATGGATGGAAACTAATCAAGGAGAGAAGCAACCTAGAACTAAGGGGAAATCCTCTGACGGTTAGAACAATTAATCAGTGGAACAACTTGCCTCCAGAGGTTGTGAATGCTCCAACACTGGAAGTTTTTAAGAAGAGATTGGATAATAATCTGTCAGAAATGGTGTAGGGTCTCCTGCTTGGGCAGGGGGTTGGACTATAAGACCACCAAGCTCCCTTCCAATTCTGTTATTCTGTTCTGTTCTGTGTCTTGAAGGGGTTATTTGCTCTGCCAAGGTGAGAACAGGCTACCAACCATTCAGTGGAGCAAGAACCATGGACATCCACAAAACTTTGCTACTTTAATCAGAACAACAAAAATAGAGTGTCAGCATTGTTCTGAAAACACTGCTCCTTTCATATGTGCAGATGAGATCACAGCATCAATGAGCATACATAGTTTTTTTTTCATTCTGTCTCCCTTGGCCCCTCCCTAAGTTGTCACAGGGAGAAACAGAGATTATTGTCTTTTACTCACTTCCATCCCATTACAAATGTGACTTCTTTCTGGCTTTTTAAAATTCTGAGTTGAAAGTAGTATTTGCCAGCTTGTGCAGGCTCAAGCATTGTTGCCTGGCTTTGCCCCCTGTCCTTTATTTTCTTCTAGGCCAGGGGTGTCCAAACTTGGAAACTTAAAGACTTGTGGACTTCAACTCCCAGAATTCCCCAGCCAGCCATGCAGTTTGTATAATAAGTCTTTCTTACTAGCTTACTGAAACAGGTAGAAGTGGTGGACCTAAGAAATGGGTTTGGGAGTGATCCAGGAGAACGTTCATTCATTCAATTTTTATTCCACCTTTATTGCTTTATAAGTAGCTGAAGGCAGCAAACATACATAACACTCCTTCCTCCCATTTTACCCAGTACCACAATTCTATGAGGTGAGCTGGCCTGAGAGACAGTACAGTAACTAGCACAAAGTCACCTAGCTGGGTTTTCATGGTTAAGGCAAGCCTAGAACTCACAGCCTTCTGATTTCTAGGCCAGCACCTTAACCACCATACCAAACTGGCTTAATGAAGTCATCTTTCCCTTTTTAGATCCCAGATTTTGTCTTATCCTTCCCTGAGATACAGTAGGTACTCATTTAGGTAGAGTTGGATGAGATAATTTCTTTGGGGAGGAAATTACTTTTTAATTTGTTCTTCCTATATTGAAGTCCATACAATTCCTACTACTAGCACAAGGTGAAGAAATTATGCTACAGATGATATTGAAGCTAAAGCAACATCAGCAAAGAACAAGCAAGACTAGTAAGCCTCCCAACCTCACTTTCCCAGGAAGATCCCTGAAAAAAAAACAGCCCCCCCCTATCAAATTGGTATTTTTCCCAGAAATCCATGATCGTATATTTGCTGTTCATTAGCTGTTTGTGGTCTTCCACCTAGCTCCAATATCTATAGACCTAAACCTCATACATTTGTAATATGGAGAAGAAGATGGTTTCAAGCAAACACATCAGCCTTAGCAGGCGTGACCCGTCAAAACCGCACTCGACTAAACCGCGCCCGATTAAACTGTGTCGCTGACGTCATCAACAGGGCGACAACAGCCAGCGCAGAGAAAGAAGGGCGCTTTAAATAGCGCTTTGAAAGCAAGCCGATTCAACTTAAGGTAAGGGTTAGGTTTAGGGTTAGCTTTAGGGTTAGCTTTAGGGTTAGGTTAAGGGTTAGGGTTAGGGTTAGGGTTAGGGTTAGGGTTAGGGTTAGGGTTAGGGTTAGGGTTAGGGTTAGGGTTAGGGTTAGGGTTAGGGTTAGGGTTAGGGTTAGGGTTAGGGTTAGGTTAAGGGTTAGGGTTAGGGTTAGGGTTAGGTTAAGGGTTAGGATTAGGGTTAGGGTTAGGTTAAGGGTTAGGTTAAGGGTTAGGTTTAGGGTTAGGTTTAGGGTTAGGTTAAGGGTTAGGTTTAGGATTAGGTTTAGGGGGGTTAGGTTTAGGTTTAGGGGTTAATTTTAGGTTTAGGGTTTACAGCGTGCTTCTGTCTCCGCGCTGTTGTCGCCCTGTTGATGACATCAGCGACCGGTTTAGTCGGACGCGGTTTAGTCGGGCGCGGTTTTGTGGTGGAACCCTTAGCAGGCGCTATAAAAACTTGACAATAATAGGTATTTTTTTGCATAAGAGACAACTGAGTGATAATTCTATGAACAGAAGAAAGAGTGCAGAAACAAGAGTTACACAAAGTGTATTATGGAATTGCATCTAAACTGACGTGTCTCACAGGGTTCTCTGGCTACAACCTGGGTAGACAAAGGCAACAAAACATTTTTCTTGGCAGCAGATTGAGGAGTGTTTGATATCATTTAAAACATTAGTTATGAAAGATTGTAGTAGTGCACATTAACTTGAAGTGAGGAAAGATGACATACAAGCTATCTTGACCCATTTATTTTAAAATTTACAATAAGATAGTAGCCCTAATTCTTTCTCAGACGTATCAGGATTCCTATAGCCTAACCAGCCAGAGATCATTAAGTCTGAAGTTAGGGTGGAAACACGTTGGCATTTTTGTAATGTCTCCTGAATGCTGTTTTAAAAATGCAGAAAGAACAATTTAGAATTGATTTTTTTAAAAAGTAGCAACGGCACAGAATAAGATTTGCAGAAGTAAGTCAGAAACCATAGCTGCTGCTAGATTAGATAGTAAGTTTCAGTTCCAGGAACATTAAGCCATGCATGGACTTCCTTTCTTAATCACAATGTAGAGGAGAATGAATATATATTCAAGGGAAGTGGGATATTTGGATTTTAGATAATTTTAAGCTGTTCTCAGAATCATCTTGTAAAATGATATCTCATCCAAACATATTTTATAAAATGATTCTAAGAACATCCCCTCTCCCTTCACCCCCACCTCACTTCTCTTTGGTATATGCTAAACTGACCTCCTTAAAGGAAAGGAGAGCTATAGATCTACCACATTTCTTTAAAAAATAAATACTTGTCCAGTGCTGAATCCAACATTCAAGTACACCTGTTTTACAATTCTAATTTGCATGGTTTACCACTGTACTTATGAGATACAATCTGGAGTTTCTTTGCTCCCTTTTCCAATAATTTCCAAAGATAAATAGCATTAAAATAATCTAAATATTTAATCATATTTGCACCACTGAATATTTCAAAAAGCATTTATGTCTATCTCTATTAGTAAATACTTGGAGATTATATGAAAAAAATATGATTGTTAAATCATATTTAAAATCCATAGCAGAAACAACAATAAGAGACATATGGTTAGCCACCCTTTATATCAGTACTGTTGGGAATACAGCAATGGAAAAATAGCAGATGGCCAACCTTAACTAATATTAGGATGGGGCCTGTTTCAGAGGCTACCATATTAGAGGTTCCATATTAGAACTGGAATTCATACTAAAGAAAGACAAACTTTAAAAGTTAAGACAATGGCAAACACTTCTGTTGTTCGGAAAACAACATGGGCATGGGCATGTAACCAACTCTTATTCAATTCAGTTGAAATGAATCTTTATATTGAAAATTATTTAAGTAATAAGATGTGATACTGCCGGAGGCGGGGATTGACGTCGCGATTACACGACATGCAATCTTGGAGCTCCAGGATTGCTGTCGATATCTCTGCTGCTGGATGGTCCTTCTGGACCTAAACTGTTCCGTAGAGATGGTGATAGAGAAGGGCACATCCTGCTGATCTCAGGGACATCGCAAAGTCCCTGATTGATCCAGGAGACACCCTTTTTTCCCCTAAATGGAAGAAAAGCAGGATAGAGGGTGTGTCGAAATGGGGAGATAAATTTTACTATTAGAGAACACCCAAAAAGACTTAGAGTAAAATTAAAATTGTAGATAGAAGAAAGCAAGTGGCTAATTAAGCCTGGATTAATATTAGTGTGTTATCTCGTGACCCGTCAAAACCGCGTTCCACAAAAGCGCGGTCGACGAAATCACGTATGTGACGTCATCACAACGCGATGAAAAAGATCGAAAAATTGAAATAAAAATTAAATTACAGCAAGCCGATTCACATAAAGGTAAGGGCTAGGTTAAGGGTTAGGGTTAGGGTTAGGTTAAGGGTTAGGGTTAGGTTTAGAGCGTTAGCGTTACGTTTAGCGTTAGGTTAAGGGTTAGCGTTAGGTTTTTCGTTAGGTTAAGGGTTAGGTTTAGGGTTAGGTTTAGGGTTAGGTTAAGGGTTAGGTTTAGGGTTAGGTTTAGGGTTAGGTTTGGGGGGGTTAGGGTAAGGTTTTCGCTTTATTTTTACATTTTTCGATCTTTTTCGTCGTGCTGTGATGACGTCACATACGCGCTTTCGTCGACCGCGATTTTGTCGTCCGCGGTTTTGTGGTGGAACCGTGTTATCTTTCTTTAATTTCATTTTTTTAAGGATGGAATTTTTATAAATTTGATTTGATTTGATTTTGATTTTAGCTTTATTTGTATGCTGCCCTTTTCCCTGAGGGGACTCAGGGCGGCTCACAATTCAGGGGGAGGGGAGTACAAAACAAGTTATACACATAAAGACAATACATCATTAAAAAGCACAACAGTCATACTATTCGGGTGGGGTTGAAGTCTTTAGCCCCAGGCCTGTTGGGACAGCCAGGTTTTAAGGGCTACGCGGAAGGTCTGGAGGGTGGTGAGGGTACGAATCTCCACGGGGAGTTCGTTCCATAGGGTCGGAGCAGCCACCGAGAAGGCTCTCCTCCGGGTAGTTGCCAGTCAACATTGAACAGCTGATGGAATTCGGAGGAGGCCTAATCTATGGGATCTTATTGGCCTAGTGGAAGTAATTGGCAGTAGGCGGTCTCTCAAGTACCCAGATCCAATACCATGAAGGGCTTTGTAGGTGACAACTAGCACCTTGAAGTGCACCCGGAGATCAACAGGCAGCCAGTGCAGCTCGCGGAGGATAGGTGTTACGTGGATGAAACGAGGTGCACCCACGATCGCTCGCGCGGCTGCATTCTGAACCAGCTGAAGTCGCCGAATACTCTTCAAGGGCAGCCCCATGTAGAGCACATTGCAGTACTCCAGCCTAGAGGTCACAAGGGCATGAGTGACTGTTGTGAGAGCCTCCCGGTTCAGGTAGGGACGCAACTGGTGCACCAGGCGAACCTGGGCAAATGCCCCCCTGGTCACAGCTGACAAATGGTGTTCAAAAGTCAGCTGTGGGTCCAGGAGGACTCCCAAGTTGCGGACCCTATCTGAGGGGCGTAGTATTTGACCCCCCAGCCTGAGAGATGGAACACTTGGCCAATTAGTGGGAGGGAAGCACAACAGCCACTCGGTCTTATCTGGATTGAGTACAAGCTTGTTATCCCCCATCCAGTCTCTAACAGCCTCAAGGCCCTGGCTCATCACGTCCATCGCTTCATTGAGTTGGCACGGGGCGGACAGATACAACTGTGTATCATCCGCATACTGGTGGTATTTTATCCCGTGCCGTCGAATGATCTCGCCCAGCGGTTTCATGTAGATATTAAAAAGTAGGGGGGACAGGACTGAACCCTGCGGCACCCCATATGTTAGGGGCCTAGGGGTCGATCTCTGCCCTCCACCTAACACCGACTGCGACCTGTCCGAGAGGTAAGAGGAGAACCTCCGTAAAA